>NC_140174.1:30959686-31191826 GCF_963971535.1 Notolepis coatsorum | reverse complement strand
GCTGCCATTACTGTGCCTTTTCATCAGGGCCACAGTCTTAGAGCTATAATCTAACATCAGCACCGACTGAGCTAAGAAGCTGAGCTAATGACTCAGGGTAAGAGCCATCGGCGTATTTAGACCACTATCACTAGGGCACGTGCCCTACTGATGATCATCTGTGCCCCAGTGATATAAAAAAAAAAAAAAATGTTTTTTTTTTTTTTTTAATGTTTTTTTTTTTCCCTTTTTTAACATGATCAAATGATCATTTAACATGATCAAATAATTATTATAATATTTTTTACTTCGCTTTGAAATATTATAGTGAAATATTTTGCACTGCATTTATCTTGTTGAAATCCTCCAACAGGCTCTTTTTTGTAAGTTGACTGGTTTGCACACCAATAATACAGTGCAATAATAGAATAGTAGAATAGATAGTAAAATTATGCAATAGAATGGCCAGAGTAAAATAGTGCTACAGTACAATCAACAGCGGGGTGTATTAGAAGGCTATGGTGAAGAGGTACGTTTTTAGCTTATTTCTGAAAATATTAAGAGATCTAGCTTCCCTAATGTCCATAGGTAGTGTGTTCCATAACTTTGGTGCATAGTTAGCAAAGGCTGCATCCCTGATTTTCTTTAGACTGTGGCTTGGAACCTTCAATAGACCAGTAGTAGATGATCACAATGTTTATACTTTGTATATAAGGAGGAGGACCTTGAAATCAATTCTAAATGTTACCAGAAGCCAGTGTAGGTTACTTACTTGTAACTTCGGGTTTGATCCAAGGAGTAAGTTGCCCCATATTGCTCTGTAACATTTCTCTTTTTGTTATAGGACCGACTAGTAGGATTTCAGTTTTGCCCTCATTTAATTTTAGGAAGTTGTTCGTCATCCATTTGTTTATTGCTAAGAGACAGGCGGAAATGGTGTTTATAGCTGTGTGATCATTTGGTTCAGCGGAGATGTACAATTGTGTGTCATCTGCGTAACTATGGAAACATACATTGTGCTTTCTAATGATGTCTCCTCAATGTTCAATGTTCAATGCAATGTTCAATGCAAGTAAAGCACTTTAAACTTTAAGTATGACTAAATGCTTTATTGACTATATATATAGTAACTGTTCCAAAATGCATAGATTTCTATGTATTTTAGGGGTTTGGGTGGCTAGCTCTTTCTAATATAAATGTCAGATTGTTTTATTTATTTCATAGATTTCTATGCATTTCAGGAGTTTGGGGGGCTGGCTCCCCAAAATAATTAAATAACATAACCCTAACCTAACCCTAAAACCGAAATAAAGTTAAAATTTTTTTTTTTACAAAATCCACCCATTTTCACCCACAAACCGGACAAACCGGCCAAATTTTTTTTGGTGCCATAGTTTTTGGTGCCCTTCTGTGCCCTACTGAAGTGCTGGGTCTAGATACGCCCCTGGTAAGAGCTCCGAGGAAGAAGCTAAGAAGATGCCTTCATCAAACACTGTTGTTAGGGTTGAAAGGTTGCTTCCAGAAACTAAACTAAACTAAACCTTTACTAAACTAAACGAAACCTTTACTAAACTAAACATTTACTAAACCTTTACTAAACCAAACTAAACCTTTACTAAACCAAACTAAACCTTTACTAAACTAAACTAAACTAAACCACACGAATGCATGTACTGTAGTTGTGGATTCAACTATATAGTCAACAAATCCCATGACTATTATTCAACTAATCATTCAACTTTAGTTGAGGAAATCCATACAAACCAAAACTAAATCAAAGTCAGACCAAACCAAACCAAATGTAGAGCCAAATGAATACAGAGACGAGACATGTCATTGAAATACCAGCGGAACCCCATTCAACAGCAATGAACTCACCGAGTCCCTGAACACGTCCTCCACCAGCTGTTTGATGGTCCTGTCAGGAGGGGGCAGCAGAGAGGCCTTGTGGTGCACCTCACAGGTCTCCAGCACCCTCAGTAGGTCCGTACGCCTCACCGCCACATCCTCGCACATGCTCAGTAGCAAGGTGTCCAGCTGGCCACTTAGCTGCAGGGGCTGAGAGAGAGAGAGAGAGAGAGAGAGAGAGAGAGAGAGAGAGAGAGAGAGAGAGAGAGGAGAGAGAGAGAGAGAGAGAGAGAGAGAGAGAGAGAGAGAGAGAGAGAGAGAGAGGAGAGAGAGAGAGAGAGAGAGAGAGAGAGAGAGAGAGAGAGAGAGGAGAGAGAGAGAGAGAGAGAGAGAGAGAGAGAGGAAGAGAAATTAAGAGATTAAAGAGAGAGGGATTGAAAGAAAGAGAGAAAGGAAGACAAATAGAAGAGAAAGAGAGAAAGAGAGCAGGACAAATAGAGGATTAAGAGTGAGAGAGAGGGGGGAGAGAGAGAGGAGGAGAGAGAGGGGAAGAGATGTTGGCGTGCGACCGACTGTACTTTATTTGGCCAAGCTATAATGATGACTAGTCTAATGAGATAAGCACTGCAATAATGAGGACACGGGATAAAGGACAGAGGAGCAAAGTACCTGAGTGGGAGGAAGCTGGTAGTCCACACACCAGTAGAAAGTCATTCCCAACGAATACACAACCATCTGATGATCACAAACACACACACCAAACATCTCAGTGGGGGGGCAAGAAATTCATTAGCTTACACTCATTTACAAAACCCTCCTCGGTCTGACCCCTCCTTATTTGATACACTTGTTAAAATTGTCACCTACTCCCTATAAGACCAGAGCTGCTCACCATATCTCGCTAAAGGTTCCCTGTGTCAACACTTCCCTTCCAGTTTGCTGCTCCCAGCAGACGAAATGAGTGAAAATGGACAAATTGATCCCCCTCACTACTTTTAAGGACTCTATCGCAGAGTTGTTTTTACACACACACCTGCAACTGTCACCCAGCCTTTAGTCACTAAAGTAACCCAACATTTAATAACCGTGAAAGACCAATGCTGTTTATTTTTTGCCACAAGAGAATGCAGTTTTTCGGACTTGGGCTTATTGTTGTTGTGTATTGTTTATTCTGATCTCCATTAGCTGTCACCTAGGCTATAACAGCTATTCTTCCTGTGGTCCGCATAGATGGTGGTAATAAATCCAGATTTAACTCTGTCATTGGAAAAAGGAGTTTTGGCCCAATCCATAGATGTATGACTTGGCCATAATAAGGTAATTTATAGGCCTGATATTCTATATGCTATATTCATATTTGTGTGCGGATGGCAACATTTTGTAATTGAGCAATTTTCCACTTTTGGTCAATGTTAGCATGGTGTTATTCACCGTCAAAGATGGAAGAAAAATTACAAAAATTACTCAAGCATAGTAACAGACACAATATTTCTGGGAATACATTCCCTGAGGTCCATAGATATCCCTAGATACCAAGAACATGCAAATGGTCCTTGTAGAAATGGAGCAATCTTCCATTTACTTTTCTGCGAATTTTCTGAAAATATGGCTAGGGCACGCACACACGCACGCACGCACACACACACACACACACACACACACACACACACACACACACACACTGACACACACACACACACACACACACACACACACACACACACACACACACACACACACACACACACACACACACACACACACACACACACACACACACACACACACACACACACACACACACACACACACACACACACACACACACACACACACACACACACACACACACACTACTGAGAGGAGGAGAGAAGATTCCATCCTGGGACTTTACCACTATACAGTCTCTATGTAACAGATAAAACTCATTCCTCATTAACCTCTTAATGTTCAGACGGGCTGCATGTCTATGAACCAACACATCAGTTGAAAGCTAAAATGGCAGACATTTGATTGACACCCCACTTGGCCTAGTATTACATGCTTCCAATTTCATGCGAACAGCCAACGAGCGCCAGTTTAGAAAAAGTGACTCCGGTTTTGCCTTCCAGTGAAAGGACCAGTCACCTCTAACGGTGAAAATTATTGACCGTTTTTGTAGCCAATGAAATTCGGGAAATTATGATATCTTACATGAGGGATATTTCCGAGGATATACGTTTTTTTTCTCTCTCGATATCTCTGGCATCGTGCAAATACATTGGTGCCAATGGCCATTTTGGATAAACATACCAATACACACATTAGAAAAACATGTGTAAAACACTCATTTTCTGTGGTATTGTTATCAACTTTGGACCTGTACTAGATAAGACTTCAGGCTATGGACCCGTTGTGTTTTCCAGCTCATACCTCAAAGCTGGAACTCTTTTGCAGGCATCTGTTTGCTAAATAATTCAGACGTAAGTAAAATAAAAATATAAATATAAATAAAAAAAGATTACAGTAGCTCAGAGTGATTCTTCCTGTTGTGGAAGACAATTCAGAATGTTCCCTTTAGAAAGACGCCAGACTTGTGCATCTGCTACAAATGGTTCCAGAATAGTGATCAATTTACTTTCAGAATGCAATCGACGGGCATTTTATGCTAAATGTGCCCCACTGTTTAATACTAACCTTTGGTCAAATCAAAGCTTCTGGTTCTGCTTGAGCGGTAGTGCTGTGCCTTTCGTGCCGGCAAGCAGAACTCACACTTCAAAAGTGGGTAATGGTATGTTACTAGGGACTATTTACTTTTACGCTCACACATTTACAATAGCATAATATTCAGATTCAAATTCTTTATTGCCTATTTATTGTAACGTATAATATAACCCCATAGGGCATACAGTTTACACTGTAAATTTTTCTCATGTTTTTATATTCAGAATTAATTATATTGTTTACATTGTTTATTTTTTCTCATATTTCTATATTCAGATCTAATTATATTGCCTATAGTTATGTCTTTCTACTATTACCCTGCCCATACCTTTACCTCCCCCATGCTACTATGACGCCTGCATTTCCCCAAGGGGATCAATAAAGGAATATCTTATCTTATATTATCTGTAGCAGAGACCTACTAATGTACCACATCGCTAGATTTCAACCTATAGAGGAAGCTACTGTACAGTCCATCCTAGCATGATAGCATGATCTATAACATCTATAACATCTGGGCACTTAACAAGGATTATTCTAAGATGTCTCCAACCTTCTCAGCTGCAGTCCTGGTAGAACATGTGTTTCCTTGCTGGACCTCAGGAGCCGTGTAGGACACCACATCCTCCGACCGGCCGCAGCTTTTGAAAGCCAGTTTCCCGCTGGCCGAGAGTAGCACCGAGCTCGGTGTCACCACACTGCACATGTTACCTGGACCTGCACAGAACATATCACATATCACATGTTACCTGGACCTGCACAGAACATATCACATATCACATGTTACCTGGACCTGCACAGAACATATCACATGTTACCTGGACCTGCACAGAACATATCATATATCACATGTTACCTGGACCTGCACAGAACATATCACATATCACATGTTACCTGGACCTGCACAGAACATATCATATATCACATGTTACCTGGACCTGCACAGAACATATCACATATCACATGTTACCTGGACCTGCACAGCACATATCATATATCACATGTTACCTGGACCTGCACAGAACATATCACATGTTACCTGGACCTGCACAGAACATATCACATATCACATGTTACCTGGACCTGCACAGAACATATCACATATCACATTACCTGGACCTGCACAGAACATATCACATACGACATGTTACCTGGACCTGCACAGAACATATCACATATCACATGTTACCTGGACCTGCACAGAACATATCATATACGACATGTTACCTGGACCTGCACAGAACATATCACATATCACATGTTACCTGGACCTGCACAGAACATATCACATATCACATGTTACCTGGACCTGCACAGAACATATCACATATCACATGTTACCAGTCTTCAAATGTACGCAGATGATACAGTTCTTTATGCCCATACAAAACGTCACCAAGAGGCTGCATGCAAGCTATCCACAGCTATGTCCAATGTATCAGTCTGGCTGACCCAGTCATGCCTACACCTAATGTAAACAAGACCGTTTGTATGTTTTTCTCTAAAACCAACACAATTACAGACGCCCAGTTGCCGGATGTACTGTGCAATGGCAAGAAACTTAAGGTGGTTTCTGATTTTAAGTGCCTTGGTATCATTCTAGACTCCAACTTATCATTTAAAAAGCACACTTAGAAGGTAATCCATACTGTGAAGTTTGGTCTTTGTAACTTTAGATTCATCCGTCCCTACCTGACAACTGAAGCATTGTTATATATTAGGGGTGTAATGGTACACAAAAACCACGGTACGGTACGTACCTCGGTTTTGAAGTCAAGGTTCGGTATGGGTTTTCGGTACAGTGGGGGAAAGTTTGGCTTGCCATGTTCCACTCAGGGGTGATGTAGTGTGCAGTAACTAATTGTACTTGTAGGGCTGTCAACGAATATTCTATATTGAAATTAACAATCGATAATAATTATTATATTAGATTGTGAAAAAAACAGCCCCCGGTGGGTGGTCGTTAGTGGTTAACATATGTTTTATTCGTTCGGTACACAGCCGTTCGGTACGGTTTGGTACACACTGAAACGGTTCGGTACGGATACGTATACCTTTACACCCTTAATATATATGCATGCAATGATCTTTTCCCATCTTTCATACTGCATCACAAGCTGGTCCCAGGCAGGGTTATCCACTTTTCATAAACTTGAGTCCCTCTATAAGCAAGCAGTAAACATTTGGGACAAGAAGCCTCACAGGTATCATCACTGTCATATGTATCACCCATAAGTATAGACTACTTTCTCTAGAGAGTATTAAATTGTACAGTAATGCTTGCCTTGTTTTAAAAAAGGTTCACGGACTGGCTCACCCACCACTGAGTCTGTATGTGGACAATAGTAGACACACAAGGTCCTCATCCAAAGGGGACGGCGTGGTTCCGTTCAGGAAGAGTGCTTTTGGACAATCCGCATTCTCTGTTAGAGCCACACAGTATTGGAACACTATGCCTACATACATACCCCTATTAGTAGAATAGTCCAGGGGTTCCCAAACTTTTCAGGCCGCGACCCCCAAATAACGATGTCAGAGAGCCGCGACCCCCACCATTATAGGAGGTAAAAAAATATATATATTATTTTTTTTAATAAATGGAAATGTATGGTTGAAACCAGGGGCGGATTTAGGATTATAGGAGATCCGGGGCTTAGCCCAGATAGGTGCCCTTTTTTTTATATATATATATATATTTTTTTTATTTTTTTTTTATATATATTATTATTTTATTTTTTATTTTTTTTGCCTGACCCCCTCCACGGCAGATTTTCTTTGAATTTAATTAACCTGTACGTGCAATTTCCTGCAATATAGAGCCTTCAATCTTGACCAATAAAGCTGCTCTTTTCACTATAAAACTCAGTTAACCATAACGTAGTTATGGTTAGATTTATATATTGGGGGGTGATATATCATATTTTTCATATGATCAAAAAGTGGTGGAGCAAGAGCATACCTTTGCTCCCCCAAGTTCAATAGTGGGAGAGCAGAGATGCTCCGAATGCTCTTATGGCCAGGCATCTATGATTCACTGATACAAAGTAAAATAGTGCAGTGCAATAAAATAGTTAGTAAAATAGAATAAAATAATGCAATAGTGCATTGCAATAAAATAGTTATCATCGTATTTTTTCGGGAGGCCGGTAAGGAGTGCATTACAGTAGTCGAGTTGGCTTGAGATAAAGGCATGGATCTGGTTTTCAGCGTCCTTTTGATTTATAAATGGCCGTACTTTCTAAGGTGGAAGAATTAAGTTTTTGTCAACTTGTTGATTGTGATTTAAAGCTTAGGTCTGAGTCTACCATGACACCAAGACTTAACTCACTCAAATACAGTTAGCAGCTGGATAGACCACAGATGGGAATTAGCTTCTGCTAAATCTGGTGCAAACATATTTTCATGTAACAATGATGAATTGTCAATTTTTTTTTTTTTTTTTAATAGATTCGGGGCTTTTCAGAAAACATTCAGGGCTTGAGCCCAAGTAGCCACCCCCTAGCCCCGCCCCTGGTTGAAACATGCAAACATTCAAACGCACACACACTAATAAGCATTGGAGGCTTTTAACCAGGGCCGGACTGGGGAAATCATTCAGGCCAGGAAATAGTGCAGAATATAGCCCCAGTCAGGCCACTTTTTAAGCAGGGGGTCCCCCACCAGGATTTTTTTTGTTATAAAGACTTCATTTTCTGCATTCTAGTGCAGGAATTTTTTCAGTTGCCTGACAATTTAATTTTTTTATTTTTTTTGGATTTTAATAAAAAAACTAAAATCATCTGGCGACCCCCACTTTGGGAACCCCTGGAATAGTCGACTAATCGAAAGGAGCCGTAGTCGACTGCCAATCTCTTAGTCGAATACAAAAAATGTCAATAATAATAATCATTATCATTCTTTCCAAAAGAAAAGAGGCCTAGAAGCGTGGCTAACGCTAATGGCACGCATACCAGAGGCTAACTGCCTAAGAAAACAGGCACAGAGGCACTGAAAGAGGATTTCACCCATCTAATGAACACACTAGACTAGACAAATATCAAGATGTATCCATAAGTGGACCAATTGCATGCTTTTGCAGAGAACAAGAAGCCTTCCGTTGACTCCTTCAGACATTAAGCACCCCCACAGCCCAAATGGAATGATACAAAAAAAAAATATATATATATATAGGCCTATTATACTTTATTTTCAATTCTTTTTTTTCACATTCGACTAATAGTCGACTATCGGCAAATTTCGGCCAATCATAGTCGACTATCCAAATCCTTAGTCGGGGACAGCCATAGCCTACAAATATCCGGACCTGTAACACGCTTGAACAATAAAAAAAAGATTAAAAAAAAACGGTCTCAAAGAACACCAGAGCTGCACCCTGTTGTGTCCTCACATTACATGTTGTAGCTGTACTCCCAAGAGTCTCCACTATGGGGCACAGTTAATACAATGCCCTGTTATGCCTACAGCTGAAGTGCAGAAGAAGAGTACACGATGCTGTATGATGATACGTGCAGAAGAAGAGTACACGCAGAATGATAATAGAACAGAGTGTACCATGTTGTAACCTAACCTGCTATGCTTGACTAAAAGACTAAAGAGTAATCCTGTATCCGGAGTCTTATTACTACACCTCTACCTACATACAAAATACTACGTACGTACAACATAACAATTGGCGACGAGTGAAGTTGAACCGGGGAATTTTTTAACAACCTTTTTACTGCAGGAGAAATGGCTAATTTACATGTGCCGTTTTTAACCTGCCCTGGAGAACCTACTATGCCGTTCAAGACTTGGCACCAGATGTTCAAGAATTACATGCTGGTAATAAATGCGACTGGAAATGGTTGGTCCGAGGCTCGAAAGAGAGCTACCCTTCTACATTGCCTTGGTACCGAGGGTCGGCGGATTTTCTACACATTGCCAGATACAGGTGATTCTGTGGCTGACGCTGTGGCAGCGTTGAATGCACATTTTACTCCAAGAATCAACGTAGTAGTCGAGCGACACACGTTCAGAAAGCGTGCACAAGCACCGCATGAAAGCATTGCACAATACGTTGTTGCTTTGCGTGACCTAACTACCAGATGTGACTTTGATAATAAAACTGAGGAAAATCTCCGGGATCAGTTGATTGAACATGTAGCTAGCCCACACAGATAAGGGAACGTCTACTGCTTGAACCAGGTTTGACGCTGGACAAGGATATCAATCTAGCTACGCAGTTTGAAGCGGCTGTACTCCACGCTAAAGCTATAAGTACCGAGCGTGCTGCTCCAGTACATGCCGTGACGCTGCGGTCTGAGACTACTTTCAAGAAACGGGACTGGCAGCGCTACCGTCCAGCTAAGCCTGCTGCTGCTACTGATTCTGCTTCCACTCGCTCTTGCTACCGATGTGGTTCGGGGAACCACCTGGCGAACTCTTCACAATGTCCAGCAGTTAAAGTGACTTGCAAATTATGCCAGAAAACAGGACATTTTGCTCGTGTCTGCCGTGCTAAAACACAGTTGTGAGTACAGTGGAAATTCCTGAAACTACAGTGCTATGCTTGGAAGCTTCTGACATAACAAAAAGGATTGTATGCAATGTGCATGTACACACACCTACTACCCAGGCTCAATAATTGAGACTGGTTGTGGACACAGGTTCAGCAGTATACATAATGCCACTGTCTACTTATGAGAAATACTTCAGTGAAACTACCCTATCTGCACCTACTGTTCGGCTGGTGTCGTACACCAAGGCTAGCATACCTGTCATGGGGTGCCTACAGGATCAGGTGAGGAGAGACAATGTCACGGTCCCTGCTACATTTTACGTTGTGGATAAAGGAACTCCTCTGCTGGGAATGGACCTGTTGACTGCACTCCACCTCTGCATTAATGGAACTACTGTCCTTCCCTTCTCCGCTCCTACGCCGCCTACACCTGCCCCTGTGATGGCTACTACTGCCACAGCTCCTACGGCATTTGGCTGTGCAAAAGGCTTTGTGCATTGTGTAAAAATGTACCCTACTGTTAAGCCAGTCCACCAGAAGTTACGCCGCTTGCCTTTCGCGGTCAGGGACGCCGTCTCTACTGATACTACTACTGCTACTACTGCTGCTGCGGATACTACTACTACTACTGCTACTACTGCTGCTGCTACTACTGCTGCTGCTACTACTACTGCTGCTACTATTACTGCTTCTACTGACTCTGCTATGGATGTGGAGCCCGAGATAGTAGCACACATCGCTGCTACACTCAGTGCCCTGTCGGTGACTGAGTTTGGGGCTGCTTGCTCTACCTGCCCTGAAGTGACTGCACTGCGTGGTCAGATTAACAGGGGTTGGCCTCACTCAGCGAAATCAGTGAGCCAAGATCTGATCGCATACTTCAAGATCAGAGAGGAACTGTCAGTCAAGGACAATTACATCCTCAGAGACAACCGCCTCATCACACCAGTGTCCTTATGCCATACATTGCTCACACTGGCACACGAGAGCCACCAGGGGGTCGTACGCACTAAGCAGCGTCTGCGGGATCTCTATTGGTGGCCGAAGATGGACTCTCAGGTTCAGGCCGACATATCCAAATGTGTCTCTTGTCAGTCTAATGACAAGACGGCCAAGATTTATTTTGCACCTCTACAGCCAGTTCCACTGCCAGACAGCCCGTGGAAGAAGCTAGGCCTCGACATAGTCGGGCCCTTCGAGTCAGCTGTGCCAGCCTGCCGTTACGCGATCAAACTGACGGACTACTATTCTAAGTGGCCAGAGGTAGCCTTTTCTCACAACGCTACAACTACGGATGTAACCAAGTTCCTAAGCTCTGTGTTCGGTCGCCATGGTAACCCAGAGAGCGTCGTCACAGACAATGGACCTCAATTCACATCAGCAGCCTTCGCCGAGTACCTCAAGGAAAGAGACATTGCTCACAATCTGATTTCAGTTTACTATCCGGCGGCTAATGGTGCTGTCGAACGCTTCCATCGTGTTCTGAGGAGTTGTATTCAGACAGCGATCCAGCTGTCTCAACCGTGGAAAGAGGCTGTGTTGGGGTGTCTGCACATATACAGAGCCACTCCCCACGCCACCACTGGCGTTTCACCACATGAACTGCTTTACGGTCGTAAAATGCGCACCAAACTGGACGTACTGCCCTTGCAGCCTACTGTGAGTTCACAGGACGAGACTGTGAGAGAAACGGTACAAAACAAGCAAGCCAAAATGAAGCGCTACACAGATGCTAAGCGTGGCGCTCGTGCACCTGTTTTTCGGGAGGGGGAGAGAGTCAGGATTAGAATACCACATCACGTCCCCAAAGCACACCCGAGATACAGTTCACCAATGACAGTGAAAAAGAAGATTGGCAAAAGCACCTTTCTGCTCAGTGATGGAAAGAAATGGAACGCATCCCGTCTGGCTCACACTTCGAACACTCCAGATGAGCAGGACTTAGGGATCCGCCCTGCCCTGACAGCGCTCAGCGGTCACACTCCAGCACAGTCGCGGGCAAGAAACAAGCCTAGTTGGCATCAGGACTTTGTTGCACACTGAGTGAGAACTAAGAGTAATATTGGTTGAGCATATATAATTATATCTTGATAATGATTGAATAACCTGTGCTCCCTTTGTTTAATGATTACCTTGAATTACCCGTTTTATGATACTGACTGTTCAGTTTACTTAAGAAAGTGAGAAAGCAAAAATTCAAAATTTGCATAATGCTGAGTAGCAAGTAACATTCTTTCCACAGAGAAGGGAGATGTTGTGTCCTCACATTACATGTTGTAGCTGTACTCCCAAGAGTCTCCACTATGGGGCGCAGTTAATACAATGCCCTGTTATGCCTACAGCTTGATTGATTGATTGATTGATTGAAAACTTTATTAACAGATTGCAGAATGGGTACAATACAGTACAGCTCAATACACACAATTGTTAAGGGGATGCAGACCAGAGAAAGACTTTCGTCTTGTTTACATCAGGGTCCCCCATTTTCAATTCATCGGGACATATATGACATACATGACATACAGATAGTCAGTACTGCTACATCTATACATTTATGACATACCAGATTTGCAAATACAGTACTGTTTGTGATACAGAAGGAGTCAGGAAAAGGGAGTATATACATTTGACGTAGAAACTGTACATTGGAGGAGGTTGGGTGGGGGGGGTTGGGTACACTGGGATATTGACAACCATACTGGGTAATCTACATTGGAGGTGGTTGGGGGGGGGGGGGGCACACTGTATATACAAGCAAAACTGTACATTGAGGGGGGGGGGGGGGGGACACTGTACAAACAAACAAAATTGTACATTGGACTATTGACAAAACCATACTAGGTAAATGACTGTACATTGGAGGGGGTTGGGTTAGGATATTTACAGGGGCCAGTGTTGAATTGCAGTCTCCCGTAGGTGTCCCTTGAGAGAGGTTTTGAAAGTGGGTAGTGATCCACATTCCTTTACAGCTTTGGGTAGGGCGTTCCACATTGATGTGGCATAATTGCGAAAGGTGTTTAGTCCCTTATTTGAGCCGAATCTGGGTTTAACATGATTTGTGGAGCTCCCTCTGGTGTTGTGATCGTGGTATTCACTGACCTTTGGGAAGTATTTTGACATGTACATGGGTACCTTGGTCGTGTAGTGTATCTTGTAGACCAGGCCCATTGCAAGTTGCTGTACTCTGTCGTCTACTCTAAGCCATCCTAGGTTGTCAAAGTGGGCAGGGGTGAGGTGGGTTCTAGGAGTAAGGTCAAGCAGTAGTCTGACCAGTTTGTTTTGAGATGTTTGTAATTTTGTTTTTAGCGCCTTTGAGGTGCTTTGGTACCATGAGGTGCAAGCATAGTCGTAGTACCCCTGAATGAGTGCTCCTGCCAGAGTCTTCAGGGTATTCTTGTTTACCAGAGAGGAGATCCGGTACAAGAATCGAGTTCGTTGGTTGACTTTTTTTATTACATTGGATGCCATTTTGTCACAGGAGAGATTAGCCTCTAGGATGGAACCCAGGTAGGTAATTTCATCTTTCCTTGTGACAATATTGTCACCCACTGTAACTGAGAAGCCGTCGGTCTTGCTGAGTTTGTTATTTGAACCGAAGAGAATGGACTCTGTTTTGCCCATGTGTAATGATAGTTTGTTATCAGCGAGCCATATGCAGATTCTGCCTAGTTCCGAGCTGAGGGTTTTTTCAACCTGTAACTTGTTCTTGTCAGAGACCAGCAGGGCTGAGTCGTCCGCAAACAGGAACAAGTTGCAGTCACAAGCTGACGACATGTCATTTGCATAAATTAGGAACAGTAGCGGTCCTAGTATGCTTCCTTGTGGAACACCACAGCTCACTGTGAGGGGGGGGGATAGGGTACCGTTTACCTCCACCATCTGTTCCCTCCCCTCAAGGTAGGATTGCATCCAGCTCACTGATAGACTATCAAAACCAATTGCTTTTAGCTTGTCAATCAGAATGGAGTGATTGACCGTGCTGAAGTGCAGAAGAAGAGTACACAATGCTGTATGATGATACGTGCAGAAGAAGAGTACACGCAGAATGATAATAGAACAGAGTGTACCATGTTGTAACCTAACCTGCTATGCTTGACTAAAAGACTAAAGAGTAATCCTGTATCCGGAGTCTTATTACTACACCTCTACCTACATACAAAATACTACGTACGTACAACATAACACACCCACAGCTAAATTCATTAACTGAACTGTGAGTGTGTGCAATTCACTGTTATTCTGTTTTATGTGTGTATTTTTGTAAAAATGTGTATATTGTGATGATGACCTGCACAGAACACATCAAATAACATGTTAAATGGACCTGTACACAGAACACATCATACAAATACAACATGGAAGCGTAGCACAGGTCAATTGTATGATTATTGTCTATTTTATACTAATTTGCTTTTATCTTGTCAATTCTCTGCTAATTCTATGCCCATGTCTATTTCATGTCCATTTATGTCTATTTTACTGCTGTGAAGCACTTTGGGTTGCAATTCTTGTATGAAAGAATTATTATTAGTGTGGGTGACCTGGCGAAGCCAGGTTGCCACCCACACTATACATATCCATACTCTTTTTATTATTTATTATTTATTTATTCCACCGATTTTGCAAACACTTTGCAACACGTAAGCGTTCGCGCCCCATACACGTGAAAGGTATCAAAACGAGCGGCTTGCCTATGGCAACACCGGTCTCCGAACTCGTAAAGTTTCACCGCACCGTCTGGCTACGAATCGACTTTAAACGGTAAAATATCGGTCCCATTGGGAATGCATTGCATTTTAGAGTGTAGCAGCTGAAATAATCTTTTTCCCCCTACCTTGGGTGAATTGCGAGTGTGATCTCAATTCACCCACACTATACATATCCATACTCTTTTTATTATTTATTATTTATTTATTCCACCGATTTTGCAAACACTTTGCAACACGTAAGCGTTCGCGCCCCATACACGTGAAAGGTATCAAAACGAGCGGCTTGCCTATGGCAACACCGGTCTCCGAACTCGTAAAGTTTCACCGCACCGTCTGGCTACGAATCGACTTTAAACGGTAAAATATCGGTCCCATTGGGAATGCATTGCATTTTAGAGTGTAGCAGCTGAAATAATCTTTTTCCCCCTACCTTGGGTGAATTGCGAGTGTGATCTCAATTTTGGACGTAGAAATAAAACAAACACATCAAAACGATGACACGGCTGTCAACCCGCTCACAAAAGAAAAATAAATGGAATTGGACATTTCTATCTCAACTGACGACCATTTGTTTGAAGGTTCTCCTCCCCATTGACCGCCATGCAATCGCACTCTAGAAATCACATTTTTCACACTATTTTTTAGCCTTCTGTTCCGATCGCCGAAGGAGTGCCACAATATCGCACGAATGTCACAATATCGCGCACAACCCTTCGCCTACTCGTTGTAGTGCTCATGTGCGCGTCACAACGCTTCATCTCTTATAGTTTTCTTTTAATCAATGTGACAATGCAGTCATGCATCTGCCTCCATAGAAATGCATTAGATAGAAAATATGCAAGTCATAGTGATTGCTTCACCTGTGTGGCTCATGGCTCACTCATGATTGGTTCAGCTGTGTGGCTCGTGGCTGAGCTGCCAATGACATCATCCACTTAACCCATCATTGGCCATCACTGTGTTGCACTACTGAATTGCTGACAGCGCCCTCTGTCTTGTGGGTTGTGTCATTGTACTCAGTAGGGATATCCTCTTTCATTTTTCATTGGTCCATGTTGACCCCCTTTCATTGGTCGATGTTGACCACTCCCCCGATCCTTAGACCACGCCCCCTTAGGCCACACCCCCTCAGTGTATCTCTTGAACCGTTTGTCGTAGAGACTTGCGGATTGTGCCATTGGTCGATCTTGACCACCTTTCATTGGTCGATGTTGACCACTCCCCCGATCCTTAGACCACGCCCCCTTAGGCCACACCCCCTCAGTGTATCTCTTGAACCGTTTGTCGTAGAGACTTGCGGATTGTGCCATTGTACTCGGTTTAATAGTGTAATAGTGTGTAATAGTGTAATAGTGTAATAGTGTGTAATAGTGTAATAGTGTGTAATAGTGTAATAGTGTAATAGTGTGTAATAGTGTAATAGTGTGTAATAGTGTAATAGTGTAATAGTGTGTAATAGTGTAATAGTGTGTAATAGTGTAATATTGTGTAATAGTGTAATAGTGTAATAGTGTGTAATAGTGTAATAGTGTAATAGTGTGTAATAGTGTAATAGTGTATAATAGTGTGTAATAGTGTAATAGTGTGTAATAGTGTAATAGTGTGTAATAGTGTGTAATAGTGTAATAGTGTGTAATAGTGTAATAGTGTGTAATAGTGTAATAGTGTAATAGTGTAATAGTGTGTAATAGTGTAATAGTGTAATAGTGTGTAATAGTGTAATATTGTGTAATAGTGTAATAGTGTGTAATAGTGTAATAGTGTGTAATAGTGTGTAATAGTGTAATAGTGTGTAATAGTGTAATAGTGTGTAATAGTGTGTAATAGTGTAATAGTGTGTAATAGTGTAATAGTGTGTAATAGTGTAATAGTGTAATAGTGTGTAATAGTGTAATAGTGTGTAATAGTGTAATAGTGTGTAATAGTGTAATATTGTGTAATAGTGTAATAGTGTGTAATAGTGTAATAGTGTGTAATAGTGTGTAATAGTGTAATAGTGTGTAATAGTGTAATAGTGTGTAATAGTGTGTAATAGTGTAATAGTGTGTAATAGTGTAATAGTGTGTAATAGTGTAATAGTGTAATAGTGTAATAGTGTAATAGTGTGTAATAGTGTAATAGTGTGTAATAGTGTAATAGTGTAATAGTGTAATAGTGTGTAATAGTGTAATAGTGTGTAATAGTGTAATAGTGTGTAATAGTGTAATAGTGTGTAATAGTGTGTAATAGTGTAATAGTGTAATAGTGTGTAATAGTGTAATAGTGTGTAATAGTGTAATAGTGTGTAATAGTGTAATAGCGTAATAGTGTAATAGTGTAATAGTGTGTAATAGTGTAATAGTGTAATAGTGTAATAGTGTGTAATAGTGTAATAGTGTGTAATAGTGTAATAGTGTAATAGTGTGTAATAGTGTAATAGTGTAATAGTGTAATAGCGTGTAATAGTGTAATAGTGTAATAGTGTAATAGTGTGTAATAGTGTAATAGTGTGTAATAGTGTAATAGTGTGTAATAGTGTAATAGTGTAATAGTGTGTAATAGTGTAATAGTGTAATAGTGTAATAGCGTGTAATAGTGTAATAGTGTAATAGTGTGTAATAGTGTAATAGTGTAATAGTGTAATAGTGTAATAGTGTGTAATAGTGTGTAATAGTGTAATAGTGTAATAGTGTAATAGTGTGTAATAGTGTGTAATTGTGTAATATTGTGTAATAGTGTAATAGTGTAATAGTGTGTAATAGTGTGTAATAGTGTAATAGTGTGTAATAGTGTAATAGTGTGTAATAGTGTAATAGTGTAATAGTGTAATAGTGTGTAATAGTGTAATAGTGTGTAATAGTGTAATAGTGTGTAATAGTGTGTAATAGTGTAATAGTGTAATAGTGTGTAATAGTGTAATAGTGTGTAATAGTGTAATAGTGTGTAATAGTGTAATAGCGTAATAGTGTAATAGTGTGTAATAGTGTAATAGTGTAATAGTGTAATAGTGTGTAATAGTGTAATAGTGTGTAATAGTGTAATAGTGTAATAGTGTGTAATAGTGTGTAATAGTGTAATAGTGTAATAGTGTAATAGCGTGTAATAGTGTAATAGTGTAATAGTGTAATAGTGTGTAATAGTGTAATAGTGTGTAATAGTGTAATAGTGTAATAGTGTGTAATAGTGTGTAATAGTGTAATAGTGTGTAATAGTGTAATAGTGTGTAATAGTGTGTAATAGTGTAATAGTGTAATAGTGTGTAATAGTGTAATAGTGTGTAATAGTGTAATAGTGTGTAATAGTGTAATAGTGTAATAGTGTGTAATAGTGTAATAGTGTAATAGTGTGTAATAGTGTAATAGTGTGTAATAGTGTAATAGTGTGTAATAGTGTGTAATAGTGTAATAGTGTAATAGCGTGTAATAGTGTAATAGTGTGTAATAGTGTGTAATAGTGTAATAGTGTAATAGTGTGTAATAGTGTAATAGTGTAATAGTGTGTAATAGTGTAATAGTGTAATAGTGTGTAATAGTGTAATAGTGTGTAATAGTGTAATAGTGTAATAGTGTGTAATAGTGTGTAATAGTGTAATAGTGTAATAGTGTGTAATAGTGTAATAGTGTAATAGTGTGTAATAGTGTAATAGTGTGTAATAGTGTGTAATAGTGTAATAGTGTGTAATAGTGTAATAGTGTAATAGTGTGTAATAGTGTAATAGTGTAATAGTGTAATAGTGTGTAATAGTGTAATATTGTGTAATAGTGTAATAGTGTGTAATAGTGTGTAATAGTGTAATAGTGTGTAATAGTGTAATAGTGTAATAGCGTGTAATAGTGTAATAGTGTAATAGTGTGTAATAGTGTAATAGTGTAATAGTGTAATAGTGTGTAATAGTGTAATAGTGTGTAATAGTGTAATAGTGTAATAGTGTGTAATAGTGTGTAATAGTGTAATAGTGTAATAGTGTAATAGCGTGTAATAGTGTAATAGTGTAATAGTGTAATAGTGTGTAATAGTGTAATAGTGTGTAATAGTGTAATAGTGTAATAGTGTGTAATAGTGTGTAATAGTGTAATAGTGTGTAATAGTGTAATAGTGTGTAATAGTGTGTAATAGTGTAATAGTGTAATAGTGTGTAATAGTGTAATAGTGTGTAATAGTGTAATAGTGTGTAATAGTGTAATAGTGTAATAGTGTGTAATAGTGTAATAGTGTAATAGTGTGTAATAGTGTAATAGTGTGTAATAGTGTAATAGTGTGTAATAGTGTGTAATAGTGTAATAGTGTAATAGCGTGTAATAGTGTAATAGTGTGTAATAGTGTGTAATAGTGTAATAGTGTAATAGTGTGTAATAGTGTAATAGTGTAATAGTGTGTAATAGTGTAATAGTGTAATAGTGTGTAATAGTGTAATAGTGTGTAATAGTGTAATAGTGTAATAGTGTGTAATAGTGTAATAGTGTAATAGTGTAATAGTGTGTAATAGTGTAATAGTGTGTAATAGTGTGTAATAGTGTAATAGTGTGTAATAGTGTAATAGTGTAATAGTGTGTAATAGTGTAATAGTGTAATAGTGTAATAGTGTGTAATAGTGTAATATTGTGTAATAGTGTAATAGTGTGTAATAGTGTGTAATAGTGTAATAGTGTGTAATAGTGTAATAGTGTAATAGCGTGTAATAGTGTAATAGTGTGTAATAGTGTGTAATAGTGTAATAGTGTAATAGTGTGTAATAGTGTAATAGTGTAATAGTGTGTAATAGTGTAATAGTGTAATAGTGTGTAATAGTGTAATAGTGTGTAATAGTGTAATAGTGTGTAATAGTGTGTAATAGTGTAATAGTGTAATAGTGTGTAATAGTGTAATAGTGTAATAGTGTGTAATAGTGTGTAATAGTGTAATAGTGTGTAATAGTGTAATAGTGTGTAATAGTGTGTAATAGTGTAATAGTGTAATAGTGTGTAATAGTGTAATAGTGTGTAATAGTGTAATAGTGTGTAATAGTGTAATAGTGTAATAGTGTGTAATAGTGTAATAGTGTAATAGTGTGTAATAGTGTAATAGTGTGTAATAGTGTAATAGTGTGTAATAGTGTGTAATAGTGTAATAGTGTAATAGCGTGTAATAGTGTAATAGTGTGTAATAGTGTGTAATAGTGTAATAGTGTAATAGTGTGTAATAGTGTAATAGTGTAATAGTGTGTAATAGTGTAATAGTGTAATAGTGTGTAATAGTGTAATAGTGTGTAATAGTGTAATAGTGTAATAGTGTGTAATAGTGTGTAATAGTGTAATAGTGTAATAGTGTGTAATAGTGTAATAGTGTAATAGTGTGTAATAGTGTAATAGTGTGTAATAGTGTGTAATAGTGTAATAGTGTGTAATAGTGTAATAGTGTAATAGTGTGTAATAGTGTAATAGTGTAATAGTGTAATAGTGTGTAATAGTGTAATATTGTGTAATAGTGTAATAGTGTGTAATAGTGTGTAATAGTGTAATAGTGTGTAATAGTGTAATAGTGTAATAGCGTGTAATAGTGTAATAGTGTAATAGTGTGTAATAGTGTAATAGTGTAATAGTGTAATAGTGTGTAATAGTGTAATAGTGTGTAATAGTGTAATAGTGTAATAGTGTGTAATAGTGTGTAATAGTGTAATAGTGTAATAGTGTAATAGCGTGTAATAGTGTAATAGTGTAATAGTGTAATAGTGTGTAATAGTGTAATAGTGTGTAATAGTGTAATAGTGTAATAGTGTGTAATAGTGTGTAATAGTGTAATAGTGTGTAATAGTGTAATAGTGTGTAATAGTGTGTAATAGTGTAATAGTGTAATAGTGTGTAATAGTGTAATAGTGTGTAATAGTGTAATAGTGTGTAATAGTGTAATAGTGTAATAGTGTGTAATAGTGTAATAGTGTAATAGTGTGTAATAGTGTAATAGTGTGTAATAGTGTAATAGTGTGTAATAGTGTGTAATAGTGTAATAGTGTAATAGCGTGTAATAGTGTAATAGTGTGTAATAGTGTGTAATAGTGTAATAGTGTAATAGTGTGTAATAGTGTAATAGTGTAATAGTGTGTAATAGTGTAATAGTGTAATAGTGTGTAATAGTGTAATAGTGTGTAATAGTGTAATAGTGTAATAGTGTGTAATAGTGTAATAGTGTAATAGTGTAATAGTGTGTAATAGTGTAATAGTGTGTAATAGTGTGTAATAGTGTAATAGTGTGTAATAGTGTAATAGTGTAATAGTGTGTAATAGTGTAATAGTGTAATAGTGTAATAGTGTGTAATAGTGTAATATTGTGTAATAGTGTAATAGTGTGTAATAGTGTGTAATAGTGTAATAGTGTGTAATAGTGTAATAGTGTAATAGCGTGTAATAGTGTAATAGTGTGTAATAGTGTGTAATAGTGTAATAGTGTAATAGTGTGTAATAGTGTAATAGTGTAATAGTGTGTAATAGTGTAATAGTGTAATAGTGTGTAATAGTGTAATAGTGTGTAATAGTGTAATAGTGTAATAGTGTGTAATAGTGTGTAATAGTGTAATAGTGTAATAGTGTGTAATAGTGTAATAGTGTAATAGTGTGTAATAGTGTAATAGTGTGTAATAGTGTGTAATAGTGTAATAGTGTGTAATAGTGTAATAGTGTAATAGTGTGTAATAGTGTAATAGTGTAATAGTGTAATAGTGTGTAATAGTGTAATATTGTGTAATAGTGTAATAGTGTGTAATAGTGTGTAATAGTGTAATAGTGTGTAATAGTGTAATAGTGTGTAATAGTGTAATAGTGTGTAATAGTGTAATAGTGTGTAATAGTGTAATAGTGTAATAGTGTGTAATAGTGTAATAGTGTAATAGTGCAATAGTGTGTAATAGTGTAATCGTGTAATAGTGTTATAGTGTGTAATAGTGTAATAGTGTAATAGTGTAATAGTGTGTAATAGTGTGTAATAGTGTGTAATAGTGTAATAGTGTGTAATAGTGTGTAATAGTGTAATATTGTGTAATAGTGTAATAGTGTTGCGGGTTGTGTCATTGCACTCAGTAGGGATATCCTCTTTGATTGGTCTATGTTGACCACTCCCCCGATCCTTAGGCCGCGCCCCCTTTTTGTATCCTTTGAACCGTTTGTCATAGAGACTCGCGAGAGACCCTCTCCCCCGTTGGCCGGCGGTGCACAGGCGTCACCCACACTTTCACAATTTCCCCCGCGCGGAATTGTCTAGTTATTATTATTATTATTATTATTATTATTATTATTATTATTATTATTATTATTATTATTATTATTATTATTATTATTATTATTATTATTATTATTATTATTATTATTATTATTATTATTATTATTATTATTATTATTATTATTATTATTATTATTATTATTATTATTATTATTATTATTATTATTATTATTATTATAATAATAATTATTATATGGTCTTGGAAACGTTTCATTAGATTTTAATGTGCATCAAAGGGAAATCCCCAAATAAGCGTGTTTCTACATGAAGGAGACGGTTTAGACCAGTGGTTCTCAAACTGTGGTACGCGTACCACTAGTGGTACTTGGTGGTACTGCTGGTGGTACTTGAAAACATTTACAAAAAAGCAAAAAAAAAAAATTTTTACTTTTTTTTTTTTTATTATTTTTTAAACATAACATCAAATTAGACACACAGGCATTAACAGTAAACATCCAGTAAACATTTTTTTTGAAGTCAGGCCACTGAACTTAGAAGCAGGCCAGGCCAGTGTTTCTGGTTACGGTGGCGCGATAGTTAGATAACCTAAGTGGGGAACAACCAGGAGATCACTGTGACAGAGAGTAATGCAGTCTAAACAGTCATAAATCTTTAATTCAACTTCAGCCCTGATCATAACCATTTATTTTTAGATTTTTTGTAATGTCAGATAAAAAATCTGACATTACAAAAAATCCATCAAAATCTGTGTTGCTGCTAATCATTGACACATGCCTAGCCTGTAACAACCCCCCCCAGAAAAATGTACTTTGCATTTGATATATTGAAAATATTTTACTTTTTGTGTGTTTTTTTTAACAATAATTTGTGATGCCATCACACAAACTGGCATTTAAAGGGTAAACATTAAAAAATGTATTAAATGTGTGTTTTCTTTTCTTTTTTACAATAATTTGTGATGCCCATCACAAACACTGGCATTTAAAGGGTAAAAATTCCTGCACCAGAATGCAGGAAATTAAGTTTTTGTAACAAAATAATTGTTTGTGTGTGTGTGTGTGTGTGTGTGTGTGTGTGTGTGTGTGTGTGTGTGTGTGTGTGTGTGTGTGTGTGTGTGTGTGTGTGTGTGTGTGTGAGTGAGAGAGAGAATGATGGACAATCGCTTGCTGTGTGTGAGAGAGAGAGAGAGAGAGAGAGAGAGAGATAAAGAGAATTAAGTACATTTGCTGAAATACAGTTGTTCTTAATTTTCTCACTTGCTATGTGAGAATGTTAGTTATTATGTTCTCAATGCCCCTTGCATTGTATGAGTTGTGTGGAAGTGTTTGCTAGTTCTAGTGCTATCCCTTTGTACATTGTGGCTGTGTCTGACAAAAGTTAACAATACATAATGGTATTAGGAATACATTTGCCTCCTGCGTGAACTGCGCATAGCTGAATAGACTGTATTTTAACGCCGGTCATATGGTGGTACTTGGAGAGCCAGCTACGTTCTCAGGTGGTACTTGGTGTAAAAAGTTTGAGAACCACTGGTTTAGACTATAGGCTCGTGAAGATAAACACGGACCAAGAGCCAGGACTCTGAGCTGTGCTGTGGTCAACAACATTCTGGATGTGCTTATTGAGTAGCCGACCAACACTGTGGACACTAGAACAGCACCACACTAACTGTGGACACTAGAACAGCATCACACTAACTGTGGACACTAGAACAGCAACACACTAACTGTGGACACTAGAACAGCACCACACTAACTGTGGACACTAGAACAGCAGCACACTAACTGTGGACACTAGAACAGCACCAACACTAACTGTGGACACTAGAACAGCACCAACACTAACTGTGGACACTAGAACAGCAGCACACTAACTGTGGACACTAGGACAGCAACACACTAACTGTGGACACTAGAACAGCACCACACTAACTGTGGACACTAGAACAGCACCAACACTAACTGTGGACACTAGAACAGCACCACACTAACTGTGGACACTAGAACAGCACCACACTAACTGTGGACACTAGAACAGCACCACACTAACTGTGGACACTAAAACAGCACCAACACACTAACTGTGGACACTAGAACAGCACCACACTAACTGTGGACACTAGAACAGCAACACACTAACTGTGAATACTAGAACAGCACCAACACACTAACTGTGGACACTAGAACAGCACCACACTAACTGTGGACACTAGAACAGCACCAACACTAACTGTGGACACTAGAACAGCAACACACTAACTGTGGATACTAGAACAGCACCAACACACTAACTGTGAACACTAGAACAGCACCAACACACTAACTGTGGACACTAGAACAGCACCACACTAACTGTGGACACTAGAACAGCACCAACACTAACTGTGGACACTAGAACAGCAACACACTAACTGTGGACACTAGAACAGCACCACACTAACTGTGGACACTAGAACAGCAACACACTAACTGTGGACACTAGAACAGCACCACACTAACTGTGGACACTAGAACAGCACCAACACTAACTGTGGACACTAGAACAGCACCAACACTAACTGTGGACACTAGAACAGCAACACACTAACTGTGGACACTAGAACAGCACCAACACACTAACTGTGGACACTAGAACAGCACCAACACACTAACTGTGGACACTAGAACAGCACCACACTAACTGTGGACACTAGAACAGCACCACACTAACTGTGGACACTAGAACAGCACCAACACACTAACTGTGGACACTAGAACACCAACACACTAACTGTGGACACTAGAACAGCACCACACTAACTGTGGACACTAGAACAGCACCACACTAACTGTGGACACTATAACAGCAACACACTAACTGTGGACACTAGAACAGCACCACACTAACTGTGGACACTAGAACAGCACCACACTAACTGTGGACACTAGAACAGCACCACACTAACTGTGGACACTAGAACAGCACCAACACACTAACTGTGGACACTAGAACAGCACCAACACTAACTGTGGACACTAGAACAGCACCAACACACTAACTGTGGACACTAGAACAGCACCAACACACTAACTGTGGACACTAGAACAGCACCAACACTAACTGTGGACACTAGAACAGCACCAACACTAACTGTGGACACTAGAACAGCACCAACACACTAACTGTGGACACTAGAACAGCAACACACTAACTGTGGACACTAGAACAGCACCACACTAACTGTGGACACTAGAACAGCACCACACTAATTGTGGACACTAGAACAGCACCAACACTAACTGTGGACACTAGAACAGCACCAACACACTAACTGTGGACACTAGAACAGCAACACACTAACTGTGGACACTAGAACAGCACCAACACACTAACTGTGGACACTAGAACAGCACCAACACTAACTGTGGACACTAGAACAGCACCACACTAACTGTGGACACTAGCACAGCACCACACTAACTGTGGACACTAGAACAGCACCACACTAACTGTGGACACTAGAACAGCAACACACTAACTGTGGACACTAGAACAGCACCAACACTAACTGTGGACACTAGAACAGCACCACACTAACTGTGGACACTATAACAGCAACACACTAACTGTGGACACTATAACAGCAACACACTAACTGTGGACACTAGAACAGCACCAACACACTAACTGTGGACACTAGAACAGCACCAACACTAACTGTAGACACTAGAACAGCACCAACACTAACTGTGGACACTAGAACAGCAACACACTAACTGTGGACACTAGAACAGCACCACACTAACTGTGGACACTAGAACAGCAACACACTAACTGTGGACACTAGAACAGCACCACACTAACTGTGGACACTAGAACAGCACCACACTAACTGTGGACACTAGAACAGCACCACACTAACTGTGGACACTAGAACAGCACCACACTAACTGTGGACACTAGAACAGCACCAACACACTAACTGTGGACACTAGAACAGCACCACACTAACTGTGGACACTAGAACAGCACCAACACACTAACTGTGGACACTAGAACAGCACCACACTAACTGTGGACACTAGAACAGCACCACACTAACTGTGGACACTAGAACAGCACCACACTAACTGTGGACACTAGAACAGCAACACACTAACTGTGGACACTAGAACAGCAGCACACTAACTGTGGACACTAGAACAGCACCAACACACTAACTGTGGACACTAGAACAGCACCACACTAACCCTCATCCATCTCCACTGGCTTCCAGTCAGGTTCCGCATCACCTTCAAACTCCTGCTCCTCACCTACAAATCCCTCCATGCCCTCGCCCCCCGGTACCTGTCTGATCTCCTCCACCAGTACACTCCATCCCGGAACCTACGATCCTCTGATCTAGGTCTCCTCTCCATCCCTCGCACCAGGTTACGGACTTTTGGGGACAGAGCCTTCAGCGTGGCGTCCCCTACCATCTGGAACTCTCTCCCCCCCGAAATCCGCAACGCCCCAACCCTGGACACCTTCAAATCCGCTCTAAAAACACACCTCTTCACCAAGGCTTTCCCCATCAGTTAGTTTTAGATTAAATTAGGTCCATTATCCCCTACTTTCCCTCATCCCCTCTTCCCCCTCCCCCCCTACTTTCCTTGCCCTATTTTTTGTCCTGATTGTAAAGCGACCTTGGGTTCTATGAAAGGCGCTATATAAATTTGATTTATTATTATTATTATTATTATTATTTGTGGACACTAGAACAGCACCAACACACTAACTGTGGACACTAGAACAGCACCACACTAACTGTGGACACTAGAACAGCAACACACTAATTGTGGACACTAGAACAGCACCAACACTAACTGTGGACACTAGAACAGCACCAACACTAACTGTGGACACTAGAACAGCAACACACTAACTGTGGACACTAGAACAGCACCAACACACTAACTGTGGACACTAGAACAGCACCACACTAACTGTGGACACTAGAACAGCACCAACACTAACTGTGGACACTAGAACAGCACCAACACACTAACTGTGGACACTAGAACAGCACCAACACTAACTGTGGACACTAGAACAGCACCAACACTAACTGTGGACACTAGAACAGCACCACACTAACTGTGGACACTAGAACAGCACCAACACTAACTGTGGACACTAGAACAGCACCACACTAACTGTGGACACTAGAACAGCACCAACACTAACTGTGGACACTAGAACAGCACCAACACTAACTGTGGACACTAGAACAGCAACACACTAACTGTGGACACTAGAACAGCACCAACACACTAACTGTGGACACTAGAACAGCACCAACACTAACTGTGGACACTAGAACAGCACCACACTAACTGTGGACACTAGAACAGCACCACACTAACTGTGGACACTAGAACAGCACCACACTAACTGTGGACACTAGAACAGCACCAACACTAACTGTGGACACTAGAACAGCACCACACTAACTGTGGACACTAGAACAGCACCACACTAACTGTGGACACTAGAACAGCACCAACACTAACTGTGGACACTAGAACAGCACCAACACACTAACTGTGGACACTAGAACAGCAACACACTAACTGTGGACACTAGAACAGCACAACACTAACTGTGGACACTAGAACAGCAACACACTAACTGTGGACACTAGAACAGCACAACACTAACTGTGGACACTAGAACAGCACCAACACACTAACTGTGGACACTAGAACAGCACAACACTAACTGTGGACACTAGAACAGCAACACACTAACTGTGGACACTATAACAGCACCACACTAACTGTGGACACTAGAACAGCACCACACTAACTGTGGACACTAGAACAGCAACACACTAACTGTGGACACTAGAACAGCACCAACACACTAACTGTGGACACTAGAACAGCACCACACTATCTGTGGACACTAGAACAGCACCACACTAACTGTGGACACTAGAACAGCACCAACACACTAACTGTGGACACTAGAACAGCACCACAATATCTGTGGACACTAGAACAGCACCACACTAACTGTGGACACTAGAACAGCACCAACACACAATCTGTGGACACTAGAACAGCAACACACTAACTGTGGACACTAGAACAGCACCACACTAACTGTGGACACTAGAACAGCAACACACTAACTGTGGACACTAGAACAGCACCAACACACTAACTGTGGACACTAGAACAGCACCAACACTAACTGTGGACACTAGAACAGCACCAACACACTAACTGTCGACACTAGAACAGCACAACACTAACTGTGGACACTAGAACGGCACCACACTAACTGTGGACACTAGAACAGCACCAACACTAACTGTGGACACTAGAACAGCAACACACTAACTGTGGACACTAGAACAGCACCACACTAACTGTGGACACTAGAACAGCACCAACACACTAACTGTGGACACTAGAACAGCAACACACTAACTGTGGACACTAGAACAGCACCACACTAACTGTGGACACTAGAACAGCAACACACTAACTGTGGACACTAGAACAGCAACACACTAACTGTGGACACTAGAACAGCACCAACACACTAACTGTGGACACTAGAACAGCACCACACTAACTGTGGACACTAGAACAGCAACACACTAACTGTGGACACTAGAACAGCACCACACTAACTGTGGACACTAGAACAGCACCAACACACTAACTGTGGACACTAGAACAGCACCACACTATCTGTGGACACTAGAACAGCACCACACTAACTGTGGACACTAGAACAGCACCAACACACTAACTGTGGACACTAGAACAGCACCACACTATCTGTGGACACTAGAACAGCACCACACTAACTGTGGACACTAGAACAGCACCAACACACTATCTGTGGACACTAGAACAGCAACACACTAACTGTGGACACTAGAACAGCACCACACTAACTGTGGACACTAGAACAGCAACACACTAACTGTGGACACTAGAACAGCACCAACACACTAACTGTGGACACTAGAACAGCACCACACTAACTGTGGACACTAGAACAGCACCACACTAACTGTGGACACTAGAACAGCACCAACACACTAACTGTGGACACTAGAACAGCACCAACACACTAACTGTGGACACTAGAACAGCAACACACTAACTGTGGACACTAGAACAGCACCACACTAACTGTGGACACTAGAACAGCAACACACTAACTGTGGACACTAGAACAGCACCAACACACTAACTGTGGACACTAGAACAGCAACACACTAACTGTGGACACTAGAACAGCACCAACACACTAACTGTGGACACTAGAACAGCACCACACTAACTGTGGACACTAGAACAGCACCAACACTAACTGTGGACACTAGAACAGCACCACACTAACTGTGGACACTAGAACAGCAACACACTAACTGTGGACACTAGAACAGCACCAACACTAACTGTGGACACTAGAACAGCAACACACTAACTGTGGACACTAGAACAGCACCACACTAACTGTGGACACTAGAACAGCACCAACACTAACTGTGGACACTAGAACAGCAACACACTAACTGTGGACACTAGAACAGCAACACACTAACTGTGGACACTAGAAGAGCACCAACACTAACTGTGGACACTAGAACAGCACCAACACTAACTGTGGACACTAGAACAGCACCACACTAACTGTGGACACTAGAACACCAACACACTAACTGTGGACATTAGAACAGCACCACACTAACTGTGGACACTAGAACAGCACCAACACACTAACTGTGGACACTAGAACAGCACCAACACACTAACTGTGGACACTATAACAGCACCAACACTAACTGTGAACACTAGAACAGCACCAACACACTAACTGTGGACACTAGAACAGCACCACACTAACTGTGGACACTAGAACAGCACCAACACTAACTGTGGACACTAGAACAGCAACACACTAACTGTGGACACTAGAACACCAACACACTAACTGTGGACACTAGAACAGCAACACACTAACTGTGGACACTAGAACAGCACCAACACTAACTGTGAACACTATAACAGCAACACACTAACTGTGGACACTAGAACAGCAACACACTAACTGTGGACACTAGAACAGCAACACACTAACTGTGGACACTAGAACAGCACCACACTAACTGTGGACACTAGAACAGCACCAACACACTATCTGTGGACACTAGAACAGCACCACACTAACTGTGGACACTAGAACAGCACCAACACACTAACTGTGGACACTAGAACAGCACCAACACACTAACTGTGGACACTAGAACAGCAACACACTATCTGTGGACACTAGAACAGAACCACACTAACTGTGGAAACTAGAACAGAACCACACTAACTGTGGACACTAGAACAGCAACACACTAACTGTGGACACTAGAACAGCACCACACTAACTGTGGACACTAGAACAGCACCACACTAACTGTGGACACTAGAACAGCACCAACACTAACTGTGGACACTAGAACAGCACCACACTAACTGTGGACACTAGAACAGCACCAACACTAACTGTGGACACTAGAACAGCACCACACTAACTGTGGGCACTAGAACAGCACCACACTAACTGTGGACACTAGAACAACACCAACACTAACTGTGGACACTAGAACAGCACCACACTAACTGTGGATACTAGAACAGCAACACACTAACTGTGGACACTAGAACAGCACCACACTAACTGTGGACACTAGAACAGCACCACACTAACTGTGGACACTAGAACAGCACCAACACACTAACTGTGGACACTAGAACAGCACCACACTAACTGTGGACACTAGAACAGCACCACACTAACTGTGGACACTAGAACAGCACCACACTAACAGTGGACACTAGAACAGCAACACTAACTGTGGACACTAGAACAGCACCAACACACTAACTGTGGACACTAGAACAGCACCACACTAACTGTGGACACTAGAACAGCACCAACACACTAACTGTGGACACTAGAACAGCACCACACTAACTGTGGACACTAGAACAGCACCAACACACTAACTGTGGACACTAGAACAGCACCACCACACTAACTGTGGACACTAGAACAGCACCAACACACTAACTGTGGACACTAGAACAGCATCACACTAACTGTGGACACCAGAACAGCACCACACTAACTGTGGACACTAGAACAGCAACACACTAACTGTGGACACTAGAACAGCACCACACTAACTGTGGACACTAGAACAGCACCACACTAACTGTGGACACTAGAACAGCACCAACACACTAACTGTGGACACTAGAACAGCACCAACACTAACTGTGGACACTAGAACAGCAACACACTAACTGTGGACACTAAAACAGCACCACACTAACTGTGGACACTAGAACAGCACCACACTAACTGTGGACACTAGAACAGCAACACACTAACTGTGGACACTAGAACAGCACCAACACACTAACTGTGGACACTAGAACAGCAACACACTAACTGTGGACACTAGAACAGCACCAACACACTAACTGTGGACACTAGAACAGCAACACACTAACTGTGGACACTAGAACAGCACCAACACACTAACTGTGGACACTAGAACAGCACCAACACTAAATGTGGACACTAGAACAGCAACACACTAACTGTGGACACTAGAACAGCACCACACTAACTGTGGACACTAGAACAGCACCACACTAACTGTGGACACTAGAACAGCAACACACTAACTGTGGACACTAGAACAGCACCAACACACTAACTGTGGACACTAGAACAGCACCAACACTAACTGTGGACACTAGAACAGCAACACACTAACTGTGGACACTAGAACAGCACCACACTAACTGTGGACACTAGAACAGCAACACACTAACTGTGGACACTAGAACAGCACCAACACACTATCTGTGGACACTAGAACAGCACCAACACTAACTGTGGACACTAGAACACCACCACACTAACTGTGGACACTAGAACAGCACCACACTAACTGTGGACACTAGAACAGCACCAACACACTAACTGTGGACACTAGAACAGCACCAACACTAACTGTGGACACTAGAACAGCAACACACTAACTGTGGACACTAGAACAGCACCAACACTAACTGTGGACACTAGAACAGCAACACACTAACTGTGGACACTAGAACAGCACCACACTAACTGTGGACACTAGAACAGCACAAACACACTAACTGTGGACACTAGAACAGCACCAACACACTAACTGTGGACACTAGAACAGCAACACACTAACTGTGGACACTAGAACAGCAACACACTAACTGTGGACACTAGAACAGCACCACACTAACTGTGGACACTAGAACAGCACCAACACACTAACTGTGGACACTAGAACAGCAACACACTAACTGTGGACACTAGAACAGCACCAACACACTAACTGTGGACACTAGAACAGCACCAACACTAACTGTGGACACTAGAACAGCACCAACACTAACTGTGGACACTAGAACAGCACCAACACTAACTGTGGACACTAGAACAGCAACACACTAACTGTGGACACTAGAACAGCACCAACACTAACTGTGGACACTAGAACAGCACCAACACACTATCTGTGGACACTAGAACAGCAACACACTAACTGTGGACACTAGAACAGCACCACACTAACTGTAGACACTAGAACAGCACCAACACACTAACTGTGGACACTAGAACAGCACAACACTAACTGTGGACACTAGAACAGCAACAACACTAACTGTGGACACTAGAACAGCACCAACACACTATCTGTGGACACTAGAACAGCAACACACTAACTGTGGACACTAGAACAGCACCACACTAACTGTAGACACTAGAACAGCACCACACTAACTGTGGACACTAGAACAACACCACACTAACTGTGGACACTAGAACAGCACCACACTAACTGTGGAACTTTGTTGCTTCTGTACTGGAGCACTGATACTCATCGGATGTTAAAGTAAGTGAACAGGCTGTTCTAGTGGCTCCCCACACTAAGTGTATCATGAAATCTAAGGTATGTACATCTCTGTCTGTACATACCTACATATTATTTACATATGTGTAGATAGATACTATATCTATATCTGTACATATTCCTTACCTACTCTTACTAGTTAAGCTGCCGGCCAGTACGACTTACTACCATAGTGTCTTTATATCATCTGTGTTTGAATATCATTGTACACATTAATACAACTCTGTATATACATTTGATTAGCACTAGTACTCAGTAGTTTTAATTTATATATTTTATACCCAGTTTAATCACCTGTACATTGTATATTACTGCTGCATTTTACTGTTACATTTGCACTCTGGTTGCATGCCAAACTTCTCTTCGTTGTACTGTACTTGTGCTGTATGATGACACTACATTTTAATCTAATCTAATCTAATCGCAGCATCCTGGGGTTAAGTCTATGAAGGAAAATTTATAAATAACGCACATCCTCCATTCCTTGGTGCTGAGCCAAACTGTAAAAACAGTAGTACATGAAACAAAGCAGGGCTCGCAACTCACTTTTGATGCTCCAAGGTGTTTTAATTGTGACAAAAAATAGCCGTTTGCAATTTTTTGTCACAATTAAAACACCTTGGAGCATCAAAAGTGAGTTGCGAGCCCCGCTTTGTTTCAGTTAAATCTATGAAGGTCACGTCTGTCATCCCCACTCTCTCCTCTGCAGATTTCCTGTTCTTTCTCTACTCTGTCGTCCAAGAAAGCAGAAATGCCCTCAAATGTATATCTTTAGAAAGCAAACCAGAAACATTCTATCCATAAATCATTTCTTGGCTTGTCTTCAGTGGAGCAGAAATTAATTCCTTTTCACTTTTTAACTTCAGGAGACGGTTGTTCAAGTACATTACACTCTGGTTGGATGATAAACCTCTTTTCGTTGTACTGTACTTGAACAACCGTCTCCTGAAGTTAAAAAAACACAGAGAAGTGAAAAGGAATTCATTCAATTCATATATATATATATATACATTTGTACTACTGGGTAATAGTGCTAATCAGATGTGTACAGAGAGTATTAATATGTAAAGTGATACAGGTATAAAGACACTATGGTAGTAAGTCATACAGGCAAAAGGCAGGTATGTAGAGACAGATGTGGATATAAGAATAAATATATATACGGTATATACATAATTATTGTACGCTATCATACATAGATATATGGGTTATATGCAGGTGTATAAGTAGGCATATAGAAGGATTATGCAGGTGTATTCAGACATATATGGATGGACTGAACTGTACGAGATCATTGAAACGGCATATGCAAATTGGGTGGATTTTTTTAATTAAATGTACTTGTAAGGGTACCGAGACCGAGTACTGGTACCGGTATCGGTTCAAAAGTGAACGGTATACCAACCCTAGTACCAGCAGCACCCTGCAGCACCTTGCAGTACCCTGCCTGCACATAAGCACATGGACACAGAACGTAACCTTGACCAGGGTAAAGGTTGCAGGACGACGCTAAATGAATTACTCCGCCTAAAACCTTGTGATCTGCACAGGGAGGCGTAGCTCCACGAGAGAAGAGGAACCTGATGTGGTGCTGTATGGGAACTGCAGGTGAGGCCCAGAGAGACTCGTAAAACTCTGCATGGTAATTGCAACAGCACGCTGAACATAATAATACACTTTATTTATAAAGCACTTTTCATGCAATAGAAAGCAGCCCAGAGTGCTTCTTTGACAAAAAAAATTAAAAATTTACAAATAAATACAAATGAATAATAAAATGCAGGACTCAGTAGACAAATTGCATATCACAAGCAATAAAATAAATAGAAAGAAGACTTTTTTTTAATAAAATTATTGAAACAAAAGGAGTTACTAAATACAGTTAAAAGCTAAAGAGATGTGTTTTCAAATGCTGTTTAAAAAGCTCCACTGAGCCCACCTCTCTAATTTCTTTAGGTAGAGTGTTCCACAGTTTCGGTGCATAATAAAAGAAAGCTGATTCTGCTATTTTTCTGTGGGGCACTTTAGGGACAATTAAAAGACTTGCTTCAGTGGACCCAAGTGATGTTTTGCAATTCAGCAAACAATGAAAACGTGAAAGAAAACTACGATTTTACTTATACTACTACCTACCTATCATGCTAATAGTCTATACTACTATGCACTCAGAGTTTAGCACTCAATGTAAGGGCTGTGGGTGTGTGTGTGGGTCATGAGTGGATAATAGGGACTCTTAAAGTTATACGTGAAACGAATAACCACTAACTGCTTACGCAGACGTTTTAGGAGAAGGGGAAAAATAAACAACACAAAACAACCTTTACAGGTGGAAGCCTCAAAGTGAATATTTAAGAAAATAAGTAAAGTCCAAAAAAACAGGACGACACTCATTAAAAAAAAGGATGGTTACCAAAGAAGGCTAAATGCTGAATAGGGCAGCACTACACTTAAATATAATGAGCCAGACCAAAGGTATAGCCAGCACAAGGAAATTAATTAGCAGTTGACACTGCGAGATCCAAACTTAAATAGACTCAACATGGCCATAGGCACAGCTGCACTGAATCAGGTGCAATCAAGCCCACACACCTGCCGACCCATGAGGCAATTAACCACAGGGACCAGGGATTGACAGCTATCCCTCACAGAAAGGTGAAATAAAGCAAAATTAGACAGCTGTCCCTCACAGAAAGGTGAAATAAAGCAAAAACCATGACAGGACCCCCCCTCTAGGGGGCGGCTTCAGACGGACCCTCTGAGACACATCTCCGAAACTCCTGAACAAGCTCAGGATCCAAGATGTCCCTGGCCGGAACCCATGTGCGCTCCTCTGGCCCATAACCCTGCCAGTCCACCAGGTACTGTATACCCCTACCAACCCGCCTACTGGACAGGATACGCCGTACAGTATACACAGGTTGGCCATCAATGAATCGAGGGGGAGGTGGAGGTCTCTCTGCAGGAACCAACCTGCTCCTCCGAACCGGCTTAAGGCGGGATACGTGAAATGTAGGGTGTACCCTCATCGACGAGGGTAACCGAAGACGCATCGTGACCGGGTTTATCTTGGGAACAATAGTGAAAGGGCCCACAAAACGGGGAGCGAGTTTCCGCGACTCAACCCGTAATGGAAGGTCACGTGTGGCTTTCCACACGTGACCTTCCATTACGGGTTTTGTTGGCCCACACGGTAGGAAGGCGCAGGGCGATGGTGTACATCCGCCAACCGCTTGTGCCGGGCCGCAGCACGCACAAGAGCCGTATACACCCTCTTCCATGTTGCCCGAGACTGACGGATAAATGCCTCAGCAGATGGCACCCCCACGTCCCTCTTCTGTTCAGGAAACAGTGGAGGCTGATAACCAAACTGAACCTCGAATGGGGAGAGACCAGTGGATGCAATGCACAATGAATTATGTGCATATTCTGCCCATGCCAGTTGGTGACTCTAAGTGGTCGGATTGGAGGAGGCCAAGCAGCGAAGCGTAATCTCCATGTTGGTGCGCTCTGTTTGCCCATTGGTTTCCGGGTGGAACCCTGATGACAGGCTAACCGACGCACCCAGGATAGCACAGAATGCCTTCCAAAACCGTGCAGTAAACTGGGGTCCACGGTCCGACACCACGTCCTGGCAGATGCCATGAATTCGGAAGACATGGTCAACCACCAGTTGGGCGGTCTCCTAAGCAGATGGCAGCTTGACCAGCGGAATGAAGTGAGCTGCTTTGGAGAACCTATCCACCACTACCATGATGACACTGTGACCATCAGAAGGAGGCAGACCAGTCACAAAATCCATGGCGATGTGGCTCCACGGACGACTAGGGATGGGCAAAGGACGAAGCAGACCTGGTGGTGACTGTTGAGACACTTTGTTCCATGCACAAACGGGACAGGCTGCCACAAATTCACGAACGTCCTTCATCATACCAGGCCACCAGAACCTTCTGGCCAAGAAGTCACAAGTTCTGTGCACTCCGGGATGTCAGCCGAGAAGAGTGGCCCCACTTCAACACCCGGGAACAAATGCTGTTTGGCACAAATAACTGACCCGGGGGAACCCCACCCGGATCTGGTTCCAAACGTTGTGCCCTCCGCACAGCAGAATCAATGCTCCATGTCACAGGAGCTAGGATCTGTCCTGCAGGAACAATGGGCTCAGGAAGATGGTCCTCTTCTGACCCATCATATAACCGGGAAAGAGCATCCGGCTTGATATTTTTAGACCCGGGACGGTACGTCAGGAGGAAATTAAACCGAGAGAAAAACAGTGACCAGCTAGCCTGTCGCGAGTTTCTCCTCTGAGCATCCTGGATATATTCCAAATTTGTATGGTCTGTCCAGACCGTAAATGGGTGTTCATCTCCCTCTAGCCAATGGTCGCCACTCCTCCAATGCCAACTTGACCGCCAACAGCTCTCTGTCCCCAACGTCATAGTTTCTTTCAGCCGGCGAGAGCCCACGTGAATAATATGCACATGGGTGTACTTTACGGTCGGACGATGAACGTTGGGACAGTATAGCTCCGACTCCAAGCTCAGAAGCATCCACCTCCACGATAAATGGCAGTGACGGGTTAGGAGTAAGGCTAAAAACTGAACCTTCTCCTAAGCTCAACGAACGCCGCCTCAGCCTTGGGAGTCCACTGGAAATGGGAAGGTGCTGTCTTCCTGGTGAGTGCTGTGATAGGTGCTACCATTGAACTGAAATTACGAATAAAACGGCGGTAGAAATGTGCAAATCCCAGGAATCGTTGCACCTGCTTGACCGAGACAGGTGTAGGCCAGTCCGTCACTGCTGACACTTTTTTGGGGTCCATTTGAATCCTCCCATCAGACACAATGAATCCCAGAAAGGACACAGAGCTAACATGGAAGGCACACTTCTCAGCCTTCACGAATAACCGTGCATCCAAAAGGCACTTCAAGACCTGCCTGACATGTTTGACATGGTCAGAAAGGGATTCAGAGAATATCAAAATGTCATCTAAGTAGACGATAACAAACCTCTCCAACATCTCCCTGAGCACGTCATTAATTAACACTTGGAAAACTGAAGGGGCATTAGTAAGACCGAATGGCATCATCAGGTATTCGTAGTGACCATTATGAGTGTTGAAAGCGGTCTTCCAATCGTCCCCTTGACGTATGCGCACCAAATTGTAGGCATTATGGAGATTGAGTTTGGTAAAGATGGACGCCCCCTGGAGGCATTCGAACGCTGAGTTCATCAGGGGAAGGGGGTAGCGATTCTTTACCGTAATGCTCTTCAGACCTCTGTAGTCGATGCAGGGTCTTAGCCCTCCATCCTTTTTCCCTACAAAAAAGAATCCAGCACCTGCAGGTGAAGTGGAAGGTCTGATAAAACCGGTAGCTAGAGCCTCCTTGATGTAAGTGTTCATCGCTGCACTTTTGGGCACCGACAGTGAGTACAAGGAACCACGAGGAGGAATAGAGCCTGGCTGCAATTTGATGGCGCAATCATAAGGTTGGTGTGGTGGCAGGATGGTGACCTGTTGTTTGCTGAACACCTCACTGAGGTCAGCATAGACAGTGGGAATGCCCTCTGGTAATGGGTGTGACTACATGCTGGTGTTGTTGTTAGTGCTCTCCATGAGGAGATCCGTAGCACGAGTAAGCGTGGAGAACTCCTCACACAGAGAGTCTAAACCAGGGGTCAGCAACCTTTTTGACATGGAGTGCCTGTTTGAAATATAGTTGTAACTAGTGTGCCTCAACAATATTCCATTCATCGTAAATAATTTTTCTCATAATCAGGTATTTTTAATGATCATTTTTACATTATTACATCATTATTGTTATTGTTATTATTAACAATATTATTATGATGGTTGTATCAACCCTAAATCTGAGTTGGGGGGGGGGGGAATGCAATGCAGACAAACAGCTGCATACAGTGCGACCATTTCACTCACATTTGCCCATTCATTTTTGGACGCATCACACACCATCGCTGTGTGTACTGTACGTGTGCTGTCATAGCTCCACCTACAGGCCTAATGGAGAACACCAGGAGAACACCAGGATGTGAATGGAGGGTGAATGTGAGGTATATCGTGTAAATAAGTTTTGATTGATCGCAAGACTACACTGTAAAAAAATAAAAATAAAAGTTACCAGAACTTAAAAATATTGAGTTCAGTTACTGTGCATTAAGGTTTTCAGTTTTCAATCCATAATAAGTTAACAGAAAAATAAGTACACAACCACATTATTTCAACCTAATAAAACTATGTTTATTGTCATTATTTTAAGAACACAAGTTGACTTGGTAATACTCACATTTTGAGTAAAAAAAATGGCTTTTAACATGTGCAATGTTCAATGAAATAGAAAAATAAATAATACAATTTGTTGATTAATCCCACTGGTCACAATGGTGACCGTAATAATGTTTTTGTTATAAGGCTCTGCAAATGTTACTGAATGATGTAGCAATGTATTTCCAGCTAAATTGAAATAATAAACAAATAAAGGGTCTCAATTAAATATGTGGTAGTAAAAATAACCTGTGGGAGGATTTCAACAAGATAAATGCGACAACAGTGCAAAATATTTCACTATAATATTTCAGAGCAAATTTTAATTTTTACTGCTGCCCCCTGTGCCTATGCAAATGCCCCTGCGTGCCTATGCAGGCACGCGTGCCTAGGGTTGCCTACCCCTGGTCTAAACTGTCCTCTGCTGGAGCCTCCTCACAGAGGGAGTCCCAATCAAACTGAGAATCCCATTCCAAACTCTCTTCCGGATCGACAGATGGTTGGGAGTGCAATGGTTGAAATGGTGGGTTCTGGAAAACAAGATATCCACCACTTCATCAGAATCACTATCATTCTCACTACACTGCTTGTGAACCATGGGTAACAGAGGAATATGGATACAAGGGTGAAGACACTGCGGACCCCACTGTATGACAGTGTTCCTCTCATTGCCCCAATTGATCTGTGGCTTATGTTTACTAAGCCACGAATGACCCAGCACAATGGGATAAGTGGGTGAATCGACCAAAAAAATATCGAATGCGCTCAAAATGGTTTCCATAAGCAACCCGCATAGATAAGAAATTGGTTCTTTTGGTGACACTGCCTGTACCTAATGGGCGTCCGTCAAGTGCCGTGACACTACAGGGCTTAAGGAGGGAATGTACAGGTATTGCCCTTTTCCACTGCATGGTACCTACTCGACTCTACTCTGCTCTGTCGAGGTTCCAAGCGAGTAGAACTGGTACCAAAAAAGTTACGTGAAACACTGCAGACCACTGATTGGTCAGAAGAGAGAAGCGTCACACGTTGGAGCGTCTGCACAAAAACAGAAAGCCGCCATCTTTAATGCCTCGCATAGGATTTCATTATTTCTTTGCAGCAGGAACAAGTGCAATAAACAAAAAAGGATACATTCACTGTGTATTCTGCCTTATTTATTGATGAAACAAAACCAACATCAACACAATTTACCACCGAGCGGAGAGTTTACTCTCACAAAAAGATCGCTGATTTGTTAGCTTATGTGATTGCGTTTTACTGTTAGCATTTGGCTAGCGTACATAGCGTGCACAGATCAATATAACTCGCTATTGATTGTTTGTACTAGTAATGTTAATGCTAGTAGAATAGACACAACGTGAGGTAATCATCATCATCCATTTTAAAGCGGTTATTACCTAATGCTAACGTTAACGTTAGCAGATAGACACGAGAGGTAGCGTTAACGTTAGCAGAATAGACACAAGAGGTAACGTTAACGTTAGCGGAATAGACACGAGAGGTAACGTTAGCGGAATAGACATGAGAGGTAACGTTAGCGGAATAGACACACAGAGAGTCTGGTTAATGTTGTTATTGATTGAAAACTGTGTTTTACTCTGGCTTGCTCCAAGCCCCCACGGACATAGCTATGCTCACGGAGCTCATGCTGTACGCCAGCGGCCCCGCCTCCCCACACGGAGACAAACGGAGTACTACCTGCAGTGGAAAAGGAACGAAGTACCAGGTACCTAAAGCGAGTAGAGTAGAGTAGGGTAGAGTCGAGTAGGTACTATGCAATGAAAAAGAGGTAGAGTCCCCAGCCCATCTGGAACCGATAAAGCTGTTTACAGCCCCTGAGTCTAAAAAGGCATCGACCTCAACAGACTGCCTGTTCCAGCCTAAAACCACGGGCAGAAAGGTTCGAAAGGGAGTGGCATGACATCTCGCTCGCTCGACGTGTCTTTCGGTCCACTAGCGAGACTGACCGTTTCCCCGCAGTTTAGGACACTCCACTGTCATTTGGCCCTTTTCCCTGCAGTCCCGGCACCATACGATAAACAGTCTCTCTGGAGTCATGCACAGATGTGCTATCCAGCTGCATAGGTTCAGATGAACTGTCTACTGAAGGGTGCGGGGGAACTTCCTTCAGCTGGGCACGGGTATATCGGTCCCGCCTCTCACGCTCACGTTCTCTGATCCGGTTATCGATGCGTATGGCAGTAGTGACCAATGTGTCAAAACTGTCTGGAGATCCCACAACCGCCAATGCATCTTTAACCTGATCAGATAAGTTATAACGCATTGGTGAACAAAGTAATGAGTGGTCCCTCCGGCCAGCCTGTAGCCGAATTAATTGTGTTCTAAAAGCAATGGAAAACTCATAGACAGCTGTCCCTCACAGAAAGGTGAAATAAAGCAAAAACCATGACACTCAAGCCCAATATAATTTGACGAACAATGCAACTGACCACTTAGCTTCCACAGATGTACCCCTGCTGCTGACATGTTGTTCACAATTTGTACATCACTTTGGATAAAAGCGTTTAGCTGAAAGATGAAATGTAAATGTAAATATAGCACTTTACAATGTATGCCTCACACACTAACAGCGGAGGCAACCATGCAAGGCTGCTCATCGGGAGTGGTTAGGGTTTAAGTGTCTTGCTCAAGGACACTTCGACACGCTGTCCGGGAAGAGCCGGAAGCAAACCGGGAATTTTCCAATAACCAGACGAGCGCTCTACCTCTGGAGCCACTGTCACCCCACCATGCCCCGGGCACAGGCTGGAGCGGAGAGGTTAATTATGTGTGTGATCAAATCATCTTGATTGATACTAATTTATTGTTAAAACATGGTAAATCAAATACAATTTAGGTTAGGAGTTTAGTAGAGGACTTGACTTTCTTTGGCCAGGAGACTGGGTCAAGCACCCCCATCTCTCTGTGGGGTCACCTTATAAGCTATCTGGGATGAAAGGGGGCAGGGTGGGATGACCAGGTGAGGAGGAATGGAAGGAGGGTACAGGGGGTGGGATGACCAGGTGAGGGGAGAGGAAGGAGAGTACAGGGGAGTGGGATGACCAGGTGAGGGGAGAGGAAGGAGGGTAAGGGGGGTGGGATGACCAGGTGAGGGGAGAGGAAGGAGGGTACAGGGGGGTGGGATGACCAGGTGAGAGGGAATGGAAGGAGGGTACAGGGGAAGGGATGACCAGGTGAGGGGGAATGGAAGGAGGGTACAGGGGGGTGGGATGACCAGGTGAGGGGGAATGGAAGGAGGGTACAGGGGGGAGGGATGACCAAGTGAGGGGGAATGGACGTAGGGTACAGGGGGGTGGGATGACCAGGTGAGGGGGAATGGAAGGAGGGTATAGGGGGAGAGAGATGTTAACAAAAGGCCATGAAAGGAAATTCCACACCTCCTTCCTAGGCCACCAAGGAGGTGTGTTGAGAGGAGAGACAACAAAATAATCATTTTCTTTTGGGAAAATATTGACACGCTCACACTTGCCAGTCATTGTTTTCCACATACAAGGCTACAACAGAAAATATTACTTTGGTGTCGTTAATGCTTTTGAAAATTGCCAAGCTGAATTGATATTTTTCTCCTTTATCCTGATAATTAAGAAACAATAACGAAAGGTTATCCTATAACCTAGTTATATGAATACTGGCTGAGTGTCTCGCTCTGCCATATTGAGATAACTCTTATCTCCTAGCACTTAATGTGCTCACGAAACAAACAAATGCACTCACATGCACGTGACCATGCCACGCCCCTGCGTCCCCCTATATGACGCCGGACATGGTCACGCTCCACCTTCCTCAGAATGATTTCCATACACGGAAAAACCATCCAAGGGACCTCAGGGCGCTAAGAGTGAGACGCTCAGCCAGTATTCATATAACTAGGTTATAGGATAACCTTTCGTTATATTATCATACTGGCAATCGCGTCTCGCTCTGCCATATTGAGATAAGGGGCAGAGCGGACGTGTGGCCCGACAAGTGTACCCCCTGAGGGCCCGTAAGCCCCAGCCAGGGAGGAGGGGAGTCCCGTCCACCCGCCCGTCCTAACGAAGGGGGGGAGGCAGTCAACTCCACCAAAGTGCGAAAAAAGGGGAAACCAGGCACCCCTGAAAACGCACAGCACAGGCGGGACCACGTGTGACACAGCACCCCGTGGCACACACCCACACACCCCTGCTAGCCCACCAAATGGTGGGATGCAGGAGAGGTCCCAGACCTCAGAACCGCCTGGGAGACAGAACCCCCAGTCACGTCCACGAGGTAAAACTTAACGAAGGGACCCGGGGAGGACCAGGAGGCCGCAGCACAGATGTCGTCCACCGAGGCCCCCCCTAACAGGGCAGCAGCCCGAGGGGGGACCTGTCCAGCCAACATGTAGCAAAGGGCAATGCCCTCGCACAACCAATGTGACAGATGCTGTTTGGACAGCGCCTCACCCGCGCGAGGGCCACCGTAACAAACAAACAGTTGAACGGAAGCCCTGAGAGCCAGAGTCCGACTGAGGCAACCCCCAGTGCACGGACAGGACACGACAGGTGAAGGCCTGCCTCCAACTCACTAGCGCGAGGAGGCGGACAAACGCCTGAACCACAATATCCCTGGAGCGAAAAGAGCACCGGATATTCTTTGGCACGAAGACTGGATTAGGCCTCAGAGTCGCACCGCTATCGGCCGAATAGACAGGCACTCAGGCCGCACCGAGAGAGCACACAGCTCACCCACGCGCTCAGCGGAGGTGATGGCCAAAAAGGAACGCAGTCTTAAAGACAGCCGATCCAATGGCACCTGCTCAAGAGGCTCAAACGGGGCCAGTTGGAGGTCCCACTCGGAGACAGAGAACGTTCCACAAGCTTGAGACGCCGAGCGCCAAGCAGGAATGTTTCACAAGAGGGTGGCTGAACAATGTTCTGCCCCCACACTCGACCATACGGCACTTCCCAGCGCAAGCCGCGGTAGTGGACGGAGCATGCGCGTTCCGGATAGCGTCAACCACATATGAGTCAAGACGCATCCCCACCAGATTCACACTTTCAGCAGCCAAGCCTAGAGGCTGCCCCAGAACAGGAGGCAGAACAGGCCACGGAGGGGCCACCACGAGCTAAATCAGGGCTGGGGACCACACAGCTGAGCCCCGGCCCGGCGTGACCAGGATCAAGTCCTGCGCTCCCGACGTACCCGCCCCAACAGCTGAGCTATCAGGCATATGGGGGGAATGCGTACAGAATCCCGGGCGGCCACGGAATCGGTCCCAGACCTGTCCGACTATGTCTGGACGTAGTCCCCACTCGTCAGGGTGAGGACCGCCCCGCGACATCACATCTGCACCCACATTCTCCCTGCCGGGGATGTGGAAAACCCTCTCAGGCTGCGGAGATGGAGAAACGCCCATAGTCAGAGCCCGACCGCCGCCCGGTGCAGACGGGGGGAGTGCACTCCTCCCTGTCTGTCAATATACGACGCTGATGTCGTGTTGTCCGTCCTGATCAAAACATGCTTGCCCACCACAAGGTGGCTGAGCCGTTTGAGGACCAGAAGGACTGCCTTCAATTCCAACACATTGAATGTAGCGCAGACCGGGCAGCATGGTCTTGCCAGCTGCCCCCTACTGCGTTGGCCCGACACGTCCCCCCCCATCCCACGAGGGAGGCGTCGGTGAAGACCGTGATGTGTGACAGCCTGCTGCCCACGGGGACCCCGCTGGTGAGGGCACCAGGCCCTCCCCAGAGGACGAGGTCCCCCAGTACTGACATGGGAACCTTCAGCCGCTTCCACTTGTCTCTCACCGGGTCCATTTCCATACTGGAAAAAAAAGAGGGACCACAGAGTGAGCAGATGCCATCATACCGAGCAGACGCATCACGGACAGCGCTGTAACCGTCCTAGGACGGAACCTCCCGAGCGCGCCGAGAACCACCCACTCGCCGCCGCTCTGAGAGGGATGCCCATATAGACCTTGAGCTTAGAATAAGCCCAAGTACTCCACCCGTTTACTGGGAAGAGGAGTACTCTACTTCCAATCTACAGCAAAACCCAGGCTGGTGAAGAATTCCACCACCTGCCTGGTATGAGACCTGGCGACCTTCCCTGACCGGCCGAGGACCAGAACGTTGTCCAGGGTAACCCCCGGGATAACCCCCGATGACGCAGAGGCCCCAGCGCGGTCTCCACGCACTTGGTGAAGATGCGGGGAGCCAGATAGTAGCCGAACGGCAGCCTTTGGTACCCGTACGCTAAGCCCTGCAAAGGAAGCGTAGGTATGCCCTAGGATGGAAGATCGGGATCCGAATACGCATCCTACAGGTCTATGGAGGTGAACCAGTCCCCCACCTAACAGCGCCTAACAGGCGGGAGACGGTCAACATTCTGAACCTTCCATGGGACAGGTCCAGTATGGGTCTGACCCCCCCCCCCCCCGATTTCTTGGGCACCAGAGAATACTGGGAGGAAACGCTGCACACCGCGTCCTCTCATGGGACCACGGCGATGGCCTGCTTCGCCAACAGAGATTGGATCTCGTCGGCCAGAGCTGTCACTGCTGCGGACCCTGACAAAAAAAGGGTCTGTACCAAACCCAAATTTGTGCAAACTGCAACACAAGCCCCCGCCTCAACGTTCTCCCCATCCACCTCGACACATGGCACTGCTGTAGCCATACGTGATGATAATCCCAAAGTGCACCCGCCGCCAACTGGCGCTGGTCCGCCAGGAACTGTAGGTAGGAGGCCCGGTCCCACCCGCTGTGCGTTGCCAACCCTGGACTCGCCAACTGCGCAAGCAGGGTGTCTCGCGGAGCCGGGATATCGCACCCTGACACTACCAACGAGGCAATCGCACCCAAGGGGGGACCCCGACAGAAAGGGCCGGTCTGATACGGGGAGAGCGGCCATCACACTTGGTGACATAAGCTCCCCCACTGAACATCTTCCCGGCATGGACTGCTGAGGATAGCCTGCTCTGCAGCTGGACATGCAAGGCGTGTGGTCCCCACACTGCCCGATAGGGTGGGTTCCTACACACCGTAGCCCTGCAGTGATATTACTACCACCCAAACCACGTGTGCCTGACTGACCACCGCCGGTCTTCTGGTCGGGGGAGGCACTAATGTGATACCCGGCCTGGCGAGGGCGGGGCTGGGGGAACTCACGCTGCGAACTCCTGGGCCTCGAGTTCCCCCGCTGACAACCTTTTTCCGTTGACAGACACAACACCAGGCTCACCAAACACAGCCGCAGAACGTGCAGCGTGGGAGCCGCTTGACAGCACAGCATTCTCACAGGCAGACCCAGGCCTAGCTAGCAACTGGGTGTCAGCCCCTGTCCCCATGAGAAGCGAAACGTGGGGCCGCTTGCCTTTCACTGAAAGCACGCGGCCCGCAGCCAAAGGGAACAAATCAGAGCCCGTATCCCGCTGGTGTTGGGGGGGGGGGGGGTGACCGGAGAGTGTGCTAGACACAGCTAGACAGCAACGGTTTTTTAGGGCGTGCTCATCTAATGTAGCCGATCCCTCGGCCGCTAAGGCTGTCGGCCTTGTGATCACCTGTTGTCTTTGTGCCCAGGGTACCTCAGGCGGGGGAAACATGGCTGCTGGTCGGGGGCCTCGCCACAGCCGCTGGCGAGGCCGTGCCCTCACCTCTGGCTGCACGGTGTGAGGCGGTGTGGGCCCTAGGTCAAATACCGCCCACGCTCCTGCGGAAAGACCAAAAAGTCCCTCTGCGGAGAGGGGAGCCCTGAGGAGGGGAAGCCTTCTCTCCTCCTCAACGGGAGACTGTTCCAACCAAAGATGTCTGTGAGCAAGCATTGACAGCATCCTAGCCCTCCCTGCGGTTATAGCTTGCGGCTAAGTCAAAAGCTGAATAACCTCAAAACCTTGTGCGATGTTTTGACATCGGCTGGCCCTAAGGCCCCACCACCCGACACCATTTTTTACAGAAAAAACAGCAAATTGAACAATGTTGCCAGTTGCTGCTAATTCTATACCGCGGCGGTATAGGCTTCAACAGCCCACCAGCCACCTGCCGGGCCGACTCGCCTCATGGCGTCGGCCGGGCGGGACATCGTTCCACCATGTCAGAGGCAAAGGACTGATGCCACCTGCTTCACTAAGCATGGAACACCAGTGGTGGCTGCAGACCAAAGTCCACTACTAGTGAAGCACTGCCTCACTAGTAGGCATGCAACAACCTCCACTGTGGTGTGCACCCATGAAGGGATAAATGAATAAATGAACGAAAACTCTATTAACATATTGCAGAATGGGCTAGCCCATACACACAATTGTTAAGGGGAAAAAACCCCAGTCCTGTCCACACCAAGGACCCCCATTTTCAATTCATAGATTCACAAAAAGCACACCTGCCCTGAGCCTCAGCCCATCCACCCATGTAAATTGTAAACAAGCCCCTGTTAAACCCCCAACATTAGACACCGATTGACCGTCAGCATGAATGGTTAAGAGGAGGGAAGACCTTTTAGTAAAGACAGCCCTCGGCGGGGAACAAGGGAACGGCGTCCCAGCATTGTAGCATTAGCATTAGCCGCGCGCTCTAGTATATTTGGAAAAACACCCAAAAAATAGTCATGATGACCATGTTTTCCCAAATATCCTGCCCCTCGTGCCAATACATCACTCGGTTGTCACGGGACAACGAGCAGTATTACTCATGCTAGTATCAATGCCTGATAGCGCAGGCCCTACCTGTGCACGACTTAGCTCGACTGCTAACCGTTGCGCGACGTCCCTCTGTCCGCTGTCACGAGACGAGGAAAACCCAGGACAGGCTGGTGAACTTCTGGCGAATACCCAACATTGTGTAATTTCTCCCTACGTTTTCATAACAACTAGTTCACGGAGTGCACTGCTACTTCCGTGTTGGAAACAAAAAGAGGAAGGTGGAGCGTGACCATGTCCGGCGTCATATAGGGGGACGCAGGGGCGTGGCCTGGTCACGTGCATGTGAGTGCATTTGTTTGTTTCGTGAGCACATTAAGTGCTAGGAGATAAGAGTTATCTCAATATGGCAGAGCAAGACGCGAGTGTGTCAACATAAAGAAAATAATATATTTTAATTTCTCCTATGCAAACAATCCCATTGCCTCAACATACTGTTCCATCGAGTCAAGTGTTCCTTTATTAATGCCCTTGGCAGGCATGCAAGGAGGTGTGGTTAACCTAGACACGCTCTTCACCTTATTATGCCCTGCACTCCAGACATCCTCTGTCTATTTCCTGTAGCCAGGGGTGTAAAGTACTTGAGTAATTGTACTTTGTTACAATACTTAAGTACTGTTTTTGGGGATTTGTACTTTAGAATAGAATCGAGTCGAATAGAATAGAATAGAATAGAATAGAATAGAATAGAATAGAATAGAATAGAATAGAAATTGTTTTATTATCCAGAGGGAAATTTGACACTGCAAATCGCTCAACATTAAACATTTAGACAGAACTGGTCACGAATAAGAATAACAAAACAAATCAAATTGCCTAAGATAAGAGTAGAATAAAATAGAATAGAAATGGAATAAAATATACAGTAAATAAATACAGTAAAAATATACTGAGGTCTACAGTAGGTGTAGTATTGCACAGTGCTGTTTCAAAAGTAAGAGTCCAGGAAGATGGTAACTGTCACTCTGTGCTCAGTGATGCAGTAAGGCACAGTGATGCATTGTATAGTCTGATGGCTGTTGGAATGAAGGACTTCCTGTGCCATTCAGTGGTGCATTTAGGTAGTGTGAGCCTAGCACTGAACATGCTCCTCCTGTCAGCCAAGTCTGTGTATAGTGGGTAGGAGGGGTTTTCCCTGATGGCCTGGAGCTTAGCAAGGCTCCTCCTCTCCGCCATCCTCGCTAGGGAGTCCAGCTCCACCCCAACCACGCTACTGGCCTTCCTGACCAGCTTATCCAGCCTGTTTGTGTCCCACAGCGTACAAGAAGGCACCCGCCACCACCGACTCATAGAACATCTCTAGGGGTGGACGGTATAAATGGTATATGGTATAAACGGTATGAATTTGCGCTACGGTATGGATTTTGACTATACCTTCATACCTTGTGACCGATAAACTAGAGCAGCTAGTCACAGCAGTAGCAATGACATTAACGTTACTTGTCGATTCACTCGACATTTGCAGTGGTCGTTGCATAGTGTTTAATTGTTTAGTTTTTATCCACTTGTTCATGGACCTTGCCATATAGTTTTGGCATTTCAATTTGGCTAAGGAGGCTGAGAGGAGACTTGATTTAGCGCAGCAACGGGGCTAACGTTAGCCACTAAGCTAACGTTCTAACGTGACTCCACGGCACCAGTTCCATTCGTGAGGAAAGGGGGGGGGGGGGGGGGTTATATTGATGAGGCTTGACAACAGAGGTTCAAAGATAACTTCACATTTATTTGGCTATTTGTTTCTTTATATCGCTTTATCCATCAGGCTGCTCCCGTTTCCAACTGTGTGTTGTTGAGATCAGAGGCTCTGTGTAGGAATGTTAGTAACTGTCTAACTGTACATATGGCTGTTTACACTAGTAACTGTTTACCTGCATATATAATTGTCTCCACCAGTGACTGTCTAGTTGCATATATATCTGTTCCCACTGGAGGGCGCTCTAGGTGGAGCCACCCAGGTACTCTACCTTATGGCGACTATAAAAGCAAAGGTATCCACCCATTTCGTTCTCTCCCCCAATGTCTCTCAGTGAGAGAAGACTTGTGTTACTGCTGCTTACCATGTGAATAAAAGAAGTCACGCCAGTTCAGGCTCAAGATAGAAACCATGCCTCTTGACCACATTATTGTCGCCCTATAGTTGAATTCTGTTAACAGGTTATGGGCCCAGATAACGCCGGGGCGAAATAGTGGAGGTACTGTAGGTAGACTGCAATTCGAAACTGGCCCCTGTAAATGTCCTAACACAACCCCCTCCAATGTACAGTAAAAATGTATGTAAAGTATGGTCTTGTCAATATTCCAATGTACAGTTTTGCTTGTACAGTTGTACAGTGTCCCCCACCCACATCTCCCACCCACCCCTCCCACCCACCCCTCCTACCCAACCTCCCCCCACTCCTACCCAACCTCCCCCCACCCACCCACCCAACCACCTCCAATGTACAGTACCCCCCCCCCCCCCCCCCCCACCTCCTCCAATGTACAGTTTCTACGTCAAATGTATATACTTTTTTTCTGGACTCTTTTCGTATCACAAACAGTACTGTATTTGCAAATCTAACCCACATAAATGGCATAATCATACTCCCTTATTCAATAACAATGCACTCTTGATTGGAAAACGACCTATAAGATTCCCTATAATGGGAAAAGCAAGGCATACACTCATTAGGTGATGTTTTCAACAAACAGGGTTTTTGTAGTTATGAAGAAGTACGCAACATTTTTTATCTCACCGAGTCCACATATTATTTTTATTTTTACGCACAGTTATTGTTATGTTTGAAGGCTCACGGTGTTCCATTAAAGATACCAATTGAACACCACAGATACCACAAATTCTTCTATGAAAGAGAGACATCGAGAGGTTTTGTTTCAGATTTTTATCATCAATTACTAACGTCCTTGTATGAAACCCTCCACCTAGACTCAGTCTGGAGGAGGGATATACCAGACCTGGAAAAAGATTTTGATTGGCAAGAAGCCTGGGCAAATGTTTGATTTACATCAAGGAACCCGGACCATCAACAAATCAATCTTAACTATATTCACAGGACATACTTGACTCCTATAAGACTGAACAGAATGGGTCTTAAACAAGACTCCAAATGCTCCTTATGCACAAATGGGGACGAGGGAACATTTATGCACATGTACTGGGACTGCCCACCAGTTAAGATATTCTGGAAAGAGGTGACCCAGCAATTATCAAATCTCTTAACTCTGAATATACCTGTACACCCCTCTGTATTACAGCTGAATGATGTTTTTGAGTGTGCAGTACATCCACAGCTAAAGAGATTGGTTTTATCGGGTATCACAGTGGCTAAAAAGCTGATAGCATCACGATGGTTCCAACCGGAAAGAATTTGCAGAAAGGTCTGGATTATTACATATCTCGATGTGATTTATCAAGAAATATCTACAGCAAGAATTTTGGGTCTCAATGAATCCAAAATGATAATGTAGTTAGAAGTGGTGGAGAGAATAAAAGCTAGCATATAATGGTAGTGTCTGGTTAGGAGCGAGGGATATTGGATGGATTATCCAATGGGGGGTCCGGGAGGGGGGGGTACGAGCTAGAGCATATGTGTGTAGGGTATTAGATAGCAGGTATTAGGGGTATATCCTGTATACCTGTAAGACATTTAACTAAATGGTGATTTCATTGGATGTGCACTGTTAATAATGCTTGTATATCTTATCGTGTGTTGTCATGCTTGTTTATATGTTTGTTTAAAAAATAATAAAAAAATTAAATACAAAAAAAAAAAAAAATATGTAGCAGTACTGTCTATCTGTATGTCATATATGTCATATATGTTACGATTAATTGAAAATGGGGGACCCTGATGTAAACAAGACGAAAGTCTTTCTCTGGTCTGCATCCCCTTAACAATTGTATGTATTGAGCTGTACTGTACTGTACCCATTCTGCAATCTGTTAATAAAGTTTTCAATCAATCAATCAATCAGCAAGCTTAGCTGAAGTTATAGGCTAGGATAGCACCGGGAGCACCGCGTGGCTAGTCGCTAGGCCAACAAGAGCAAAAGCTAAGCATACCATTAACGAAGAGGATGGAAAACAAGAGAAGAGACAAATGGCCGACATTCAATGGAAAAGCAGAGAACTACGAGCTCTGGGAAGAGCGCATGCTGTGCTGCATGCACGGGCGGGGCTGAAGGAGACGATCCTGGGGGCCCCCACCGGAGAACTGACAGCGGAAAAGCAAGCCCTGGACGACCAGCGGAATGCTAGCGCGTACTGTGAGTTAGCGCCGACAGGGGCCGAGAAAGCCTGGCGGTACTGAGAGAGCATTTCATCGTGCGAGGAAGACCCAGAGTCGTGGCCCTCTACACAGCACTAACGGGCCTGAGGAAGGGGACCACCGAAACTGTGACTGAATACGTCAACAGAGCGGAGCAAATCACGACGCCATTGAGGAGTGCCGGAGAAGCACCGAGCGATGGGCTAATGATGGCGATGATAATGAGAGGACTACCGGAGCTGTACAAACCGTTCACACTCCTGATAACACACGGTTCAACGGACATTACGTTGGGACAGTTCAAGGCTAAGTTAAGGAACTTCGAGGCCTCAGAAGACACCCACCCAGCCACCGCGGAGGAGGGGGAGAGGGTGCTAAAGGCCCGAGCGACACCAAGAGAGAGAACCAGGACCACGACGGAACTGGCGTGTTGGCGATGCGGAGATAAAGGCCATCGGAGAAGCGAAAGCATAAAGACTGTCTGGTGTAGCTTCTGCAAATCCACGGGGCACAAAGACAGAGTGTGCATGAAGAAACACAACCAGAGCATGCGATACGCGCATGGACAAGATGGCGGCTACGGACGAGACGACGGCCATGAACGAGACAGAGGCCACGGACAAAATGGCGACTACAGACAAGATAACGGCTGTGGACAGGATGACGACAGCGGACACGACGTAACTGTCACTCTGTGCTCAGTGATGCAGTTAGGCACAGTGATGCATTGTATAGTCTGATGGCTGTTGGAATGAAGGACTTCGTGTGCCATTCAGTGGTGCATTTAGGTAGTGTGAGCCTAGTACATGTGTGTTGACAGTAGGTGACCATAAGTGTCATGAATGAATGAATGAATGAAAACTTTATTTAACAGATTGCAGAATGGGTACAATACAGTACGGCTCAATACATACAATTGTTAAGGGGATGCAGACCTGAGAAAGACGTTTGTCTTGTTTCCATCAGGGTCCCCCATTTTCAATTCATATAGACATTTATGACATACACAACATACATGACATTTATGGCATAGGGACATATAGGTATTTAGTACCGATACATTTGTGACATAAACGGTATTCAAATATACAGTACTGTTACCCCTAGATCCTGACAGAGTATATACATATGATGGGGAGGGGACTGTACATTAGGAGGGGGTGGGTGGGTGGGAGAGAAATATACATACGGTGGGGAGGGAATATATACATGTGGTGGGGAGGAGACTGTCTATTAGGAGGTGGTGGGGGTTTTGGGTAGTGATTCACATTCCTTTACAGCTTTGGGTAGGGCGTTCCACATTGTTGTGGCATAATTGCGAAACGTGTTATAGTCCCTTGTTTGAGCCGAATCTGTGTTTTACATGATTTGTTGAGCTTCCTCTGGTGTAGTGGTTGTGGTATTCACTGACCTTTGGGAAGTATTTTGACATGTACAATCATCATAGATCTAGCCTCTTTATTTTGCTCTCAAAGTGCACCAGATTGATGCATTTAACTTTAACTTTCATGCTGCACACGCTCACACTTATGGTCACTTTACAAAAGGAAAGGTCACTTTAAGAATAGTATAGTATAACTTGAGATTGTATAATATAGCATTGTATAGCAGTGTACATAAAGACCCAGTGCCTCATATAGCTAACAGTGTATTGCACTACCACAGGACCTAGCATGTCCTACCATGCTCTGTAAATAACTCATGTACATATACCGATATGCCCTACTTTGTCTACTTGTTTTATTGCACAATGTCGTTCTATTGGATTCTTATTATATATTACTATTGTATTATGCACACTCGCTGCGGGCAAGACCCCCCGCATTTCATTGTATACTTGTATGCCGTGACAAATAAAACTCTTGACTTGACTTGACAATCCTGGTGTGACATCATCACCTACGTCCTACGGCATCTCCGGAAGCTCAAACCTCAATTACATCACGCTCTCTCTCTCTCTCTACGTTGTCAAACATGTACACTAAAGTTAAGTTATGTTGGAGTTGTATTGTGTTTGAGGGAAAGAAACCTCCTGTCCTGCTGTAGTTTTTATTTTCACTTTGTGCCGCTTGATTTGATTATATTTCATGAAAAAAGTGTTTTTCAGAGATGGAAGTAACTTGAGAAAAGGTTTCGCATTTTTCGATTGCAGTTTTGCACAATAAATGTTCTTAACCTGTTAATCTAGACCGTTTTCGCCTAAAAGGTACATGCCTAAGTAAATGGAAGATTGCTCCACTTCTGCAAGGTCAATTTGCATGTTCTTGGTATCTAGGAACATCTAGGGACCTGGGGATATGTATTTCCAGTGTCAGAAATATTGTGTCTGTTACTAGGCTGAGTAAATTGTAATGAATGAATTAATTATGATTCATGATTTTGATGATGATGATAAAAAATGTATACGGGCACGAGAAAATGCTCACTGAGCTCATTCACCACCTTATTGAGATCATGTGTACAAAAAATCTAAGCAAATGAACGGCGGGAAGATGATTAAACAGAAGGATTTGTAGATACAGTAATGAATGATAATCGACTTTAATTATAAATTCATATTTGACCTTGAACTTGACCTTGACCGTATTATGGCCAAATCATACATCTATGGATAGGGAAAATGCTCCTCTTTCCAATGGCAGGGTTGAATCTGGATTTAGTCATTTCTTGCATTTTTTTTTACGATAATTAGCATTTTCCGATACATTTGTATTTCCAATAAAACATATAAAACATCGGTAAAAATGAAAATATACACTTTGACTACTGTTTTTGATAGGGTTATGGTATTTACTCTTGGCTACAATTTTTTTTGAAAAACATTAACCTCTTAACATCCAAGGGCCCACATGTGGACGATTATTTGCCAACCTCTAGTGGCTCGGGTGTGCATTTCTTTTAATACAATATATAGGTAGAATTAAAGCCCTATTTGTTGCCTGTCGATTGCCCTTTCAGGTGACAAAATCCGTTCAGAGGTTCTCGAGTTACATGCCGATATGTGAGGCGTCCCCCAAAGTACGCAAAAGTACACATTACCACCCCCGACTCCCGGGCTCTACCTCCGTCAATCATTTGGCGATCTCAAAAATCTTTGCACAGGGTTGTAGCCAATGAGTGTGGCTTTCCAATGATACCTGATGATATGATAATTGGGGATCGAATACGGTCTCTATTGATCGATTTATGATAAAGAAAAGCAGGGGGACCTTAAGGCTTAACAAATACCTCTGTACTATGTGAAATATGTCCTAGTAAATTAGTAATACAAGAGTACAGTAATAGCTGCCATACCAGTGTTTTACCCCTTCAGAAGCATTTATATAGACATTTTAAGATAAATGAAGATACCGTGATATACAGTATACCATTACCGTCTATGCTTCAAATTATACCGTGATATAAATTTTAGACCATACGGTCCAGCCCTGTACAGACATTGAATGATCTCAGCCTTCTGAGGAAGTAGAGTCGGCTCTGGCCCTTCTTGTACAGTGCCTCTGCGTGTTTTGACCCATTCAGTTTGTTGTCGATGTGCACACCGAGGTATTTGTAATCCTCAACCATGTCCACATCGACTCCGCTGATGGAAACGGGGGTCACAGGTGCACTCCTCCTCCTCCCCAGCTCCACCACCAGTTCCCTGGTCTTCGCCACATTTAGCTGCAGGTGGTTTTTATCGCACCATGTGACGAAGTCCATTACCAGTTCCCGGTATTCCCTCTCGTCACCGTCCTTTATACATCCCACTATCTCAGAGTCATCAGAAAACTTCTGAAGGTGGCAGGACTCTGACCGATAGTGGAAGTCGTTGGTGTAGATGGTGAAGAGGAAGGGGGAGAGGACTGTCCCCTGCGGGGCCCCGGTGTTGCTGACCAGTCTGTCTGACACACAGCTCCGTAGGCGCACGTACGTACTGTGGTCTGACCGTCAGATAGTCAACAACCCAGGACACCAGGGTTTGTATACTTGTACTTTTACTCAATTACATTTCAGAGAAAGAACACATACTTTTTACTCCTTACATTTAAAATGCAGACCTACAAAGTACAAAGTACAAATCTTGCAGGTCCAACTATTTTAATTAGTATATTTGTTTCTCTGGCCGAACTAACGTTAACGTTATTAATCCTGCGGCCGCTCTTTATTTAAAAACAGCCAATCAAATCCCCATCAATGGAAAATGAACCCGCCCATACCCATGCTGATTGGTCCTTGTGCAAGATTAGAAAGCGGGGATCTTTGATTAAACACCTGCTATCAGAAGAATAGACGGTCAGAAATAAAGTTTTTACTTTAACTTTTTAGTACTTAAGTACATTTAAATGTAGAAACTTTTTTACTTTTACTCAAGTGTGTTTTTAACCAGATACTTTTACTTGAGTACGATTTTGAGACGGTACCCATACTTTCACTTACGTATAATTTCTGGGTACTTTTTACACCCCTGCCTGTAGCTGAACTTTGTGACAAAGACGCTATTGTGGATGTTCCCAAACCGAATAAATAATGAGCACAGAACCGCTTAACTATAGCTCATTATCCTTGTAACAAAGATATGTGTAAGGAAACAGAACAATGGGCCTGGCCTTGCTCATTCAGAACAGACGTTTGGAGGTCTAATATATCCCTTTCTAGATACGGTGTCACAAGCTCACAGGGAGTTGAAAGACAAAATCAGGCAGTGTCCTTGTTCCCTATAATTATATGGTGAGTTGGGCTGGAAGACCTTGACACCTAATGGATTGAATGACAATGTATTATTGAATGGTGTGTTGCGCGTTTAAAACACTCTGGGGAAGCTGCCTGTCTGCATCATGTGTATATGTAAATAAGAATGTATTTTCTTGATGGTTTTGATAACTTTGCACAGTTTCAATGAACACATCATTGTTAGGGATGACTCTGGTTAAATATGTGATATTTGTATGTGGGAATGGGTTTTGAACTAAACAGTATACCTCATTAGTGGTAACGGTTCACACCTGTATGAAGTCCTTGGACTGAAAGCTATATGAGACGCGTGATTTTTTTTCCATAGCCTCTGTTTGCAAAGACGCTCTCTGATTGGCTAGGCCGCATACAGCGAAGAAGAAAAGACCCTCTCTGACTGGTTTAGCGCCGAAGGGTCTCTTCCACCTTGTACATATATTCTCTGCTTCGAAGTGGTTATGCTTAGGCATTCTTTCGAAGTGGTTATGCTTAGGCATTCTTTCAAAGTGGTTATGCTTATGTGACCGGTGTGATCTTGTCTGCGTTGTGTTTAGTCGATTCGACCCCTGTTAAGGGATCGCCCTGAGTGGGAGTTGAACCCCGATGTCCCGCGTCGCGGGCGGCATCACAGACCACTATACCAAGAAGTCAATTCACTTCTTGCTTCCGGGTCTGGATGCCTCTGGGGAGTGAGTTTACTTGCAGTACCGCTTACCATCCACAGCCACTGAACTACTTGTACCATCGTGACTGTGGATATACTGCGGTACCTCCGTTACACTCACCCCCCTAAACTCACTCCACCCAGGGCATCCGGGTCACGGCACCACATGTGACCGGTGTGATCTTGTCTGCATTGTGTTTAGTCGATTCGACCCCTGTTAAGGGATCGCCCTGAGTGGGAGTTGAACCCTGATCTCCCGCGTCACGGGCGGCATCACAGACCACTATACCAAGAAGTCAATTCACTTCTTGCTTCCGGGTCTGGATGCCTCTGGGGAGTGAGTTTACTTGCAGTACCGCTTACCATCCACAGCCACTGAACTACTTGTACCATCGTGACTGTGGATATACTGCGGTACCTCCGTTACACTTAGGCATTCTTTCGAAGTGGTTATGCTTAGGCATTCTTTCGAAGTGGTTATGCTTAGGCATTCTTTCGAAGTGGTTATGCTTAGGCCCTCTTTCGAAGTGGTTATGCTTAGGCCTTCTTTCGACGTGGTTATGCTTAGAGTTAGGGTTAGGGTTAGCCAATCGGAGAGCGTCTTTTTCTTCTTCGCTGCAATCAAAGAGCGTCTTCGCTCACAGAGGCTACGGGAAAAAAGCATGCATGTTAGACGTCAAACACCGTCGCTGTAATTACCCTGAAGAAGGCCTGGTGACCCAAACGCTGGTGTAAAGTATTCCTACATAAAGTGAAGTACCAAGAATACCAGTGTGGTCCAGTATTCCTTTCAAATTCAACATTAATTTCCTACACTGAGAACCTGGAGAAACGCTGCCTGTACCAGAGGGATCTGACACAATCAAATGATGCAGATCCACCTGTCAGAACCTGTCATCTGTCAGCACCTGTCATCTGTCAGTACCTGTCATCTCTCAGCACCTGTCAGCACCTGTCACATTTTCTCCCATCCCCCAATTTAGTTGTCATTCCAATTCCTTTCCCTGGTCATTGCGCTGCCCCTACTGTCAGTCTGGGGACAGTTTGTAGATGAACACATGCCTCCTCTCTCCTCTGATACATGTGGAGTCACCAGTCGCCAGGAGGTAGAGCAGTCATCTGGTAATCGGAAAGGTTCCCGGTTCGATTCCAGGCAGCGCGTCAGAGTGTCCTTGAGCGAGCTTAACCCCAATTGCTCCCGATGAGCAGGTCGGCACCTTGCATGGTCACCTCCACCGTCGGTGTGTGAATGTTTGAGTGAATGGGTGAATGTGAGGAACAGAATTGGAAAGCGCTTTGGATAAAGGAGCTATCTGAATGCACCATTTACCATTTACCCACTGGCTTCCCACCAGCGAACACCAATTAAGTGTGTAGGGATGACTGACCAAGCCGGAGGTACCGCTGACACCGGGATTTGAACCCTGGGTCGCCGCGGTGGCGCTTAGACTCCACTACACACACAACCCTATTAATTATCCCTGAACCTCATCACTCAACGCCCCGGCCCAGAGCAGAGGAACGACTCTGTGAGAAGAGCAGAGCTGGCGACACAGTCAGACCATGTTTGTGCAACAGAATAAATGCTGTATAGTGTATCATATGTCTTTGCCAACAACAGAGCGTTTCCGCTGAGCTCAGCAGCACCGACCGGACCGCATGAACCAAACCATTTCCTGTGCCGTTCTCCCACTTCACTCCGCTGGGAATACTGTGGTGACATCATGAGCACATAGTGGGGCCAGTTAGCGGTTTGGTTACCTCTGCTGGAGATGTCCAGTAAGGCCTCAGTGGAGGCCAGCAGCAGACACCAGACCTCCTCCTCCTCCAGCGGTGACCCCCGGGCCTCCAGCACCTCCGCCAGGGTCACAAACGTACCCATCCTGGGAGGGGACAACACGCACACACACACACACACACACACACACGCACATGCACACACGCACACACACACGCACACACACACACGCACACACACACACGCACACACGCACGCACACACGCACACACGCACACACGCACACACACACACACACACACACACACGCACGCACACACACACACATACGCAAACACACGCACGCACACACACGCACACACACACACACACGCACACACACGCACACACACATGCACACACACACACACACACACACACACACACACACACACACACACACACACACACACACACACACACACACACACACACACACACACACACACACACACACACACACACACACACACACACACACACACACACACAATCCCAGGTGAATAGATTGCATTACGCAGTAGAATAAAGATGCACCTCTTGCAGTACCAGCGGTCGATATTAAAATGGAAGGAGGTGCTACCTTTGGAAGTTTCAGCAAAAGTGAAAAGAAAAATGAAGCACTCCGGGTTAGGAGGTGTTGGTGCAGTGGAGAATACCTTAACCCTTTCACTACCACGCTGCAGTACCTTAACCCTTTCACTACCACACTGTAGTATCTTAACTCTTTCACTACCACACTGTAGTATCTTAACTCTTTCACTACCACACTGTAGTATCTTAACCCTTTCACTACCACACTGCAGTACATTAACCCTTTCACTACTATGCTGCAGTACCTTAACCATTTCACTACCACACTGTAGTATCTTAACCCTTTCACTACCACACTGTAGTAGCTTAACCCTTTCACTACCACACCGTAGTATCTTAACCCTTTCACTACCACACCGTAGTAAGATAAGATAAGATAAGATATTCCTTTATTAATCCCCTTGGGGAAATTCCAGTGACACACACATACAGCTCAACGTCTCATTAATAATAACAACATCACAATCATTACATTTTTACAGTAACAACGGCACAGCATAAATTCACACAGACATGTACATTTGTTGACACATGTCATCTACAGAATACCACGCTGCAGTATCTTAACCCTTTCACTATCACACTGCATTACATTAACCCTTTCACTACTACGCTGTAGTACATTAACCCTTTCACTACCACACTGTAGTACCTGAACCCTTTCACTACCACATTGTAGTACATTAACCCTTTCACTACCACTGTATTACCTTAACCCTTTCACTACCACACTGTAGTACCTTAACCCTTTCATTACCACGCTGTAGTATCTTAACCATTTCACTACCACACTGTGGTACCTTAACCCTTTCACTACCACACTGTAGTATCTTAACCCTTTCACTACCACACTGAATTACGCTAACCCTTTCACTACCACACTGCAGTACGTTAACCCTTTCACTACCACACTGTAGTACCTTAACCCTTTCACTACCACACTGCAGTACCTTAACCCTTTCACTACCACATTGCAGTACCTTAACTCTTTCACTACCACACTGTAGTATCTTAACCCTTTCACTACCACACTGCAGTACCTTAACTCTTTCACTACCACGCTGTAGTACCTTAACCCTTTCACTACCACACTGTATCTTAACCCTTTCACTACCACACTGCAGTACATTAACCCTTTCACTACCACACTGTAGTACCTGAACCCTTTCACTACCACACTGTAGTACCTTAACCCTTTCACTACCACACTACAGTATCTTAACCCTTTCACTACCACACTGCAGTACCTTAACCCTTTCACTACCACGCTGTAGTATCCTAACCCTTTCACTACCACACTGTAGTACCTTAACCCTTTTACTAGCACGCTGTAGGACCTTAACCTCTTAAGCCAGAGGGGTCCGGTACTGGACCCACAATGACCTCACACCATAAATCCATCTCTACAGAATGTATGCATTTTTTTTTTTAAAGTAACTGTACTTACAGTAGATTTCATTCGCATGATAATGATATGATACAGTATGGTAATGATATGATAGTTACAGTATGATAATGAGATTATAAAGTTACAGTATGATAATGATATGATACAGTTACAGTATGATAATGATATGATACAGTATGGTAATGATATGATAGTTACAGTATGATAATGCTATTATATAGTTACAGTATGATAATGATATGATACAGTTACGGTATGATAATGATATGATACAGCTGCAGCATGATAATGATATGATCAGGGAACAAAATAAACTTTTTGGTTTACCAGCCAAGGTGGCTGGTAGATTAAATCAGCCAGGCAGATTTTTTACCAGCCAAAAATTAGAAATAGCTTTTTAGTATATCGCCATGTGTTATTATTATTACTATATACAGGGCTCTACACTAACCTTTTCCCCAGGGAGCACGTGTTAGGAGCACACAAAGAAATTTAGGAGCACAGTGAACATTTTTCAAGTAACAGAACCTGTTAATCTGTAAACCGTATTTCGCCTAAAGGTACATGCCTAAGTAAATGGAAGATTGCTCCACTTCTGCAAGGTCAATTTGCATGTTCTTTGCATGTTCTTGGTACCTGGGGGTATGTATTTCCAGTGTCAGAAATATTGTGTCTGTTACTAGGCTTGAGTAAATTGTGATGAAACAAAGGAGAATATAAATTATGATTTATGATTTTTGCATCTTTGATAAAAAATTGATACGGGTAGGAGAAAATGCTCACTGAGCTCATTCACCACAAAAATCTAAGCAAATGAACCGCGGGAAGATGATTAAACAGAAGGATTTGTACAGTAATTAATGATAATCGATTTTAATTATAAATTCCTATTTGACCTTAAACTTGACCTTGACCTTATTATGGCCAAATCATACATCTATGGATAGGGAAAATGCTCCTCTTTCCAATGGAAGGGTTGAATCTGGATTTAGTCATTTCCTTGCGGTTTTTACGATCATTAGCATTTTCTGATAAATTTGTATTTACGATAAATCGTATAAAACATCGGTAAAATGAAAATATACACTTTGACTACTGTTTTTGATATGGTTATGGTCTTTACTCTTGGCTACAAAAAATATATATTTAAAAACATTGACCTTTTAACATCCAAGGGCCCACATGTGGACGATTCTTTGCCGACATCTAGTGGCTCGGGTGTGCATTTATTTTAATACAATATATAGATAGGATTAAAGCCCTATTTGTTGCCTGTCGATTGCCCTTTCAGGTGACAAAATCCGTTCAGCGGTTCTCGAGTTACATGCCGATAATGTGAGGCGTGCCCCAAAGTACGCAAAAGTACACATTACCACCCCCGACTCCCGGGGCTCTAACTCCGTCAATCATTTGGTGATCTCGAAGATCTTTGCACAGGGTTGTAGCCAATGAGTGTGGCTTTCCAATGATACACCATGATATGATAATTGTGGATCTAATACGGTCTCTATTGATCGATTTATGATACAGAAAAGAAAAGTCCCCTATAGGGGGACCTTAAGGCTTAACAAACTATTTATTACATGCATATTATACTGTGCGTGCGTGTGCATACTAAGTGTCAACATCTGTGCAATAGACACAAAGGATATCGGTTGTCAAGCTGCTTTTGTATGTTGTACTGTTGTCACAATACCAACATTTTGACTTTGATACAGATAGGAAAGGTAATGGAATATATTATTAGATGACAGAACATGGAAAATTCTTTATACAATTATTTAATTCATTATAATTTAAACACTATTGAATAATAGTTAATCAATAGTAATTAATACAATTATTCTGTTACAGCTACTGAGCTATATACTATAGCTACTGTCCAGCAATATCTTCCTTTTGAATGAAATAGGTTCAGGAGAGAGATGGAGAGAGGGAGAGGGAGAGAGAGAGTGAGACACGCACACACACACACACACACACACACACACACACACACACACACACACACACACACACACACACACACACACACACACACACACACACACACACACACACACACACACACACACACACAGAGAGATAGACGGAGAGAGACAGATTCTCAGCCCTCCCTTCCCTGCCTCTGAGCGTCCCCAGTGATTAGCGTTAGCAGTAGTTAGCATTAGCAGGTTAGCTTAGTTGGAGTACTCAGTTAGCAGATACCATTACAGTAGTTATTGTTTTAGCGCGACATGGGTATAACTGGCAAGGATGCAAAGCATGTTAGACAATTGGAACTGCTGCTTGCAGAGTTTTTGTTGCACATAGAAGCAGGGACGTGCACAGGACTTTAGAGGGGCAGGTGCTCAAAGGCTGAAAAGGGCACTACACTTGTGTGTATATATTAAGCAAGCGCGCGTTGCGCGCGAGCGCGATTTGTAAGGGCCCTTTTCGGGCGGGGGGCCCCCTTTTTATGCTTTTTGGGGGGTTTTGGTGATCAAATATTGAATATTGAACTATAATAATCAGTGCAGGAGCTCACTTATCCTTGAAAGACACTTTTATCACTGACTTAAAAGGCCCATACATCTCCATAAATGTTCATGGGGGAGGGAATAAGTGCTTACCCTACAGACCCCAAGAAGTGCTGTATATTCTGTATTGTTTAATATAAATGCATTTTTTATTCCAATCCCGATTTGTATTTGAGATTCCCAAATCCCATCGGACTTGACTTCTTTGTGTCCCTCAATGAGTGTAATACCAGCATTCAACAGCGGTTTCTATCATGATCATCATCACCACCCACGCTATGCATAAAATATATAGGTCCGCGGAGAGGCATGCTGAGGAGGCCGTGCAAACTGCAATGGAATATGGGGCATCTCTCTCTCTTTACCTAATATTTTGATTCTATACTGACATTTTTCAGTTGGAAGGGCAGTATATATGCGTAACAGTAAAAAAAAAAAAAAAAAAAAAAAATTATTCCTATTTTTTTTTCAAAAATGGCACTTTTTTGACGAGGCTCAAAAAGGCAGGTGCTCAGGCACCCCTTGGCCTCTATGTGTGCACGTGCCTGCATAGAAGCAGCGTGACTCGAGATGAGTTGTTAAATCAAATCAAATCAAATTTATTTATAGGGCCCGACAACACACGTTAATGTCCCCATGGGCCGTACAGATCTTCTTTAAACAAGTCAAGAAGAAAACATAACAATAAGTCAAGAACAGAACAAGAACACCATAAGGTCCAAACATTTTTAGATGAATGCAAATAAATGAAAAAATGCAAGCACTCCCAGACATACCCCACGCGAAGGTAAGGAAAAACTCACTAAAACCTAACAATAGGGAAAAAAGCTCCACAGGCAGTGTGGAGGAGAGAAACCTTAGAAGGGCCATTCAAGGGGGGATCTCCCTTCTTAGATGTTGGTGATAGTAGTGTTGCAGACGGACAGTTGGTAAGCATGCACTCATGTGTGTAGTGGAACACAGATGAGTGCATGCAATAGCAACTGTACATTTTGAAAAATTAAAGATAGAGCTAATAGCGATAGCAACTGAACATTGTTACAGAGCTGATCCACGCTGCTCCGTCTCTATTATGAAATGACAATTGCGCAGTTGACACGCCCAATACGCAAGACTATTACTCGCACACTGTGCTCCTAAATGATTTTTCCAGTTCGCACAAATCTATTTTAGAGGCAAATGCGAGTGAAATGTTCGCACTGTATAGCCCTGATATAATACTCTAATATGCTCATATGGCTGCCAATTATTTTACACGCCAGACTGTGGCGGCCAGAGTGGCTGAGTAGCCTCTGTAATTTACCAGCCAACGAGGAAATCTACACGCCATTGGCGTTTGGCGGGTGCTTATTTTGTTCCCTGTATGATACAGAATGATAATGATATGATAGTTACAGTATGATAATGATATGATACAGTATGGTAATGCTATGATACAGTTACAGTATGATAATGATATGATACAGTATGATAATGATATGATAGTTACAGTATGATAATGATATGATACAGTTACAGTATGATAATGATATGATACAGTATGTTAATGATATGATACAGTTACAGTATGATAATGATATGATACAGTATTATGATATGATACACAGTATGATAATTATATGATACAGTATGATACTGATGATAGTTACAGTATGATAATGATATGATAGTTACAGTTTGATAATTATATGATAGTTACAATATCATGATATGATACAGTATGATAATGATAAAGTATTATTACAATATGATAAATCATGATAACGATATGATACATGTATAGTATGATTATGATATGATAGTGATATAATGACATTATACAGTATGATAATGATATGATACATCCATGTTAATGATATGATACAGTATGATAATGACATGATACAGTATAATGATATGATACAGTATGATAATTGTATGATACAATATGATAATGATATGATACATGTACAGTATGATAATATGATACATGTACCGTATGATAATGGTATGATACAGTATGATGACATGATACAATTACAGTATGATAATGATATGATACAGCTGATAATGATATGATACAGTATGATAATGACATGATACAGTATGATAATGATATTATACATGTATGTTAATGATATAATACAGTATGATTATATGATACAGTATGACAATGACATTATACAGTATGATAATGATATGATACATGTTTGAATGAATGAATGAATGAATGAATGACGAATGACATTTTATTTTTGTATCATGTCCGACGACCCATCCCTTACAGGATTATAAAACGCCCAAAAACAACAATTGAACATAACAATCACTTCCCATGGTTTCTAAGCTACACCATGCACATCATCAGAGGCCAAAATACATCACATACCGTATGTTATTTTCATGCGTTTATCCCAAGCTTTCTCTAAATATTCAGCAAGTGCACAAACCCTGTGATCAAAAATCCATTTTAGTCTATCTGCATCACTAAACCACATTAACTCAAGGTGTTTACACCTGTCAAATAACTTTTTACGCAACTCATAGTATAGTGCACAATAAAACATAAGATGAAACTCATCATCAATATCGATAGATACCATACAGATCCGCTCCTCTTCTGTGACCCCCCGGTAACGTCCGGTCTTGAGGTGCAGGGGCAAAGTCCCAGAGCGGAGCTGGGCACACAATGACCTTTGTCTTTTTGATAATGGAGCACACACATATTTTTCATTTCTATAACAACTTTTTATCGTACTAAATGTTCTTAATTTTGGTTCATGTAGTATTTCCTGTGACCATTTAATCTGATGTATATTAGACAAGGCTTCCTTAACCAAGGAGAAGTTAACAGTATTTACATTCTGGAAAAGGTCAGATGCTCCAATTTCGCTGAGGGTGTCTTCTATCTCACTTGCCAATGCACATTTTAATGTTAATTATATGAATGAATGAATGAATGAATGAATGAATGAATGAATGAATGAATGAATGAATGAATGAATGAATGAATGAAAACTTTATTTAACAGATTGCAGAATGGGTACAATACAGTACGGCTCAATACATACAATTGTTAAGGGGATGCAGACCTGAAAAAGACGTTTGTCTTGTTTCCATCAGGGTCCCCCATTTTCAATTCATATAGACATTTATGACATACACAACATACATGACATTTATGGCATAGGGACATATAGGTATTCAGTACTGATACATTTGTGACATAAACGGTATTCAAATATACAGTACTGTTACCCCTAGATCCTGACAGAGTATATACATATGTTGGGGAGGGGACTGTACATTAGGAGGGGGTGGGTGGGTGGGAGAGAAATATCCATACGGCGGGGAGGGAATATGTACATGCGGTGGGGAGGAGACTGTCTATTAGGAGGTGGTGGAGGTTTTGGGCATTTACGGTGGCCAGTTTCGAATTGCAGCCTCCCGTAGGTGCTCTTTAAGAGCGGTTTTGAATGTGGGTACACAGTAAATTCCGCAGAGTAAATTTTACTCAAACTGAGTACATTTGACTCAAACTGAGTAAAACTTTACTCAGTTTAAGTAAAATGTACTCAGTTTGAGTAAAATTTACTTTGCGAAATGTACTGTGTAGAGATTCACATTCCTTTTTACAGCTTTGGGTAGGGCTTTCCACATTGATGTGGCATAATTGCGAAACGTATTTAGTCCCTTGTTTGAGCCGAATCTGGGTTTAACATGATTTGTTGAGCTTCCTCTGGAGTAGTGGTTGTGGTATTCACTGACCTTTGGGAAGTATTTTGACATGTACATGGGTACCTTAGTCGTATAGTGTATCTTGTAGACCAGGCCCATTGCAAGTTGCTGTACTCTGTCGTCTACTCTAAGCCATCCTAGGTTGTCAAAGTGGGCAGGGGTGAGGTGGGTTCTGGAGGTAAGGTCAAGTAGTAGTCTGACCAGTTTGTTTTGTGATGTTTGTAATTTTGTTTTAAGCGCCTTTGAGGTGCTTTGGTACCATGAGGTGCACGCATAGTCGTAGTACCCTTGAATGAGTGCTCCTGCCAGAGTCTTCAGGGTATTCTTGTTTACCAGAGAGGAGATCCGGTACAAGAATCTAGTTCGTTGGTTGACTTTTTTTTATTACATTGGATGCCATTTTGTCACAGGAAAGATTTGCCTCTAGGATGGAACCCAGGTAGGTAATTTCATCTTTCCTTGTGACAATATTGATACAGTACATGTACAGTATGATAATGATCAGAGTCAGTCTTTGTAGATCTACTTTAAGAGTGTAAAACAAGCCACTAACCCCTCCTTGTCCCGAGCTGCTGTTATCATCCCATGAGGACATTTCTCATATTATGTCTCACCTGTGATGATGTCAATAATTCTCATTGTCAGTTCTTATTAGGAGGACGTGGCTGTAAACGTCAACGCCAGAGAAAATAGGGTTTTGCCTCCGCGATGACGCCATGGAGCTGACGGCGGCTTGTGGCCTGCTGTACTAATGCTACTAATTCTGGTCAACGTAGACGCACCCCTTCCACCATCTGTCACTCTCTCTCTCTCTCTCTCTCTCTCTCTCTCTCTCTCTCTCTCTCTCTCTCTCTCTCTCTCTCTCTCTTCTTTCCTCTCACGCGTCAGGTGTTCACACATTCACACTGGCTAGTCGGCTGGCTTTATAATTGGCTTTCGGCAGCCTGCAGGATTTGCTCTAATGTGTAGCAGGCCTGCTGCCCCTTTCATTTTCATTCCGTTGTCGCCAAGGTGACACTGAATCGTGACAGTGAGGGTTCCTGCAAACCTCTGGGTAAAATATGACATTTAACTCTGTCAAATCTGACAACTCAGTCTGCTGCACTGTTGGATTTGTCTGTGCTCTTTTGATTGCATTCATCGGGAAAATCTATTTAAGTCATGTTCACAATGAAGAATAAAACTTCATTGCTGAACTTGCTCAAGTGTTATATCTATAGTGGTGCACCTATCGGTGGGCCTTGGCACTACAGCCCACCCAATCACAGGGCTTATTTTTTTTCCAATTGATTAGCTGTCTTTCACAGGATCTAACTAGATCAGTTCCTAAGCTAGTGTTCGTAGCCTGTCATGCTAGCTCCCCATGAAAGTGAGCTCAAAGCCTCAAGATGACTGAATAACCATGAGCTCTCACCTCAAGATGACTGAATGACCATGAGCTCTCACCTCAAGATGACTGAATGACCATGAGCTCTCACCTCAAGATGACTGAATGACCATGAGCTCTCACCTCAAGATGACTGAATGACCATGAGCTCTCACCTCAAGATGACTGAATGACCATGAGCTCTCACCTCAAGATGACTGAATGACCATGAGCTCTCACCTCAAGATGACTGAATAACCATGAGCTCTCACCTCAAGATGACTGAATAACCATGAGCTCTCACCTCAAGATGACTGAATAACCATGAGCTCTCACCTCAAGATGACTGAATGACCATGAGCTCTCACCTCAAGATGACTGAATGACCATGAGCTCTCACCTCAAGACGACTGAATAACCATGAGCTCTCACCTCAAGATGACTGAATAACCATGAGCTCTCACCTCAAAATAACTGAATGATGTTGACCTCTGACCTCAAGATGACTGAATGAAAATGGGCTAAATAGAACCTCACCTTTACAGCTGTTTTTTTGCATGCAGTACAAATATATTAATTAAAAGAATGTTAAATTATATATTTGCCTGAAATTTCTGCATAATGATTATGTTATATTAGATTGAAATGTATTGTAATCATACAGCATGTACAGGTACAGTAAACAAAACGAATGCAAATATACAGTAAATGCAATAGTAATATACAATGTACAGGTGATTAAACTGGGTATAAGATATATAAATTAGTACTACTGAGTATAGTGCTAATCAGATGTATGTACAGAGTTGTAGTAATAATATGTACAGTGATACAGGTATAGAGACATGGTACTAAGTCATACTGGCCAGCAGCGTAACTAAGAGTAGGTAATGGTAATACTGTGGCCGCTAAACTGTTTTATAATTACATACATTGGGTGTGTGGGTGTAAAGCTGAGACTTGTGGATCGAATGAGTTTTTATTTAAAATTTGTATTTGATCAACTTGACCTCACTGTAAATGCCCTGTTGTAACCTCTACGATATACACACAGCCTCACAATACTTTACAACCAGAAACTACAGATCTGTGCAATTGGAAGGGTTGTGTGGAATAATGACAATAAGTGGTATTATTTTCTAAGCCGTTTTCAGAAAGGACTGCTCGCCGTCCAAAATGGGGTATCCTCGATGTGAATTCTGATGTGAAAAAAAACACGATTGCACTACACCTGTGTAACTATTATCAACCCATTTTAGACTTTTAGACGTAATTGAGCATGGGAATGGCAATATAGGTGTTCACATAATTTCAGTCATATAGTCAACATTTTCATAATTTGAATAGGGGAGATTCAATATGCACTGTTCAATATTTGCATACAGATAGAATGAAGTGATTGAGCTGTAGGAGTCATTATTAGGGTGTAGCTTACTGATGGTGTAGAGTAGACCATAGATATATATAGAACACTAGATAGCTTAAGGCGGAGTCACCAGCGTGTCTGAACCGCCGCCATCTTGCCCCAGTCAGCCTTTCTGTTACATTCTATGGTAGCTGTTGGAGGTGAGTGATCTGCACAGACAAAAATACTAATAACTCGCTGAAATATTGACGGATTTACAAACGGTTTGGTTTATTACAAGCATTATTAACGTGGCTATGATTCAAGCGGTTTGTAAAAAAACATCTTTAGATACATTTATGAAGCAGGACATTGCTGGCTTTGTGTTTACAGAAGTACAGTCATCAATCAGCTGATTCCAGACGATCACAGCCCATCAAACCGCTGGAAGTCCTCTACATTGTGCGCAAGAGGATAGGGTCAGAGGATGTGTTTTTGCTCGGGGAGCACATAGGTGAAACACAGCATGGCATTGACAGTCACCACCATATGCTGTTGACATTAGTTGTGTCCCTGTTTTTCAAGCTACGGCTGCACCACATTGCCAAATTAGATACTCTGAGCTTACAGAGTGGCAACATGAGACAGAAGCTCACCAAAACTGTCCTTTTTTCAAAGGGCATTAGGAGAGTAAGAGCGTTGACTTGGTGTTTCTCTCCTCAGTCGTACTCCGTTTCTACTACTTTCTACTGGTGGAAGAGGGGTACACAAGAGAGGTACACACATGTGATGTGTTATACATTCAGGCTAACATGCTGGTCAGAAAATTCCACTCCTGTTCTGATGAGGTTAAGATCACACTCTTTCTGGCTTACTGTACCCCCATCTAAACGCGTGAATATTTTAGGCAACCAACTTGTGTTTAGCGTTTCTCTGATTGGCCAATACGCCCATGTGACCACGGCAGCGCGAGAGAGCTGCAGCGCGGAAATAGGCTGTCTATTGCCTCGCGCTGCAGCGCGGAAATAGGCTGTCTATTGCCATTCTCTAAGACAAACTCTAACCTTAACCAGCTCCTTAACAGCGCCTAAACTTAACCCTTCTAACCTTAAGCAACTCCGAAACAATGCCTAACCTTAACCAACTCCGAAACAATGCCTAAACTTAACCGGCGAAAGAATGCATGTTAAAAAATATTGCCATTCTCTAAGACAAACTCTAACCTTAACCAGCTCCTTAACAGCGCCTAAACTTAACCCTTCTAACCTTAAGCAACTCCGAAACAATGCCTAACCTTAACCCACTCCGAAACAATGCTTAAAGTTATGCCTAAACTTAACGGCGAAAGAATGCGAATGCACGTTAAAAAAATAAATAAAAAATAAATTGAAGGAAATCAAACTTGCCAGCAACAGGCCATAGGATCCACAGCAATACAGCGCTGCCAATTGAGCTAGTTCTGGATAGTAAAAAAGGGCGGATTACTGCTACATAATGCTGCCGCGACGGAGCTGGTTAGACACAAGTTGGTTGCCTTTAATATTTCGGCCATCTAAACGGTCCCCTTGTGGGTGAAGTTTAAGAAAGCGAGCATGCATAAAATTCAGGTTGCTTATAATGACTGCATGCGCATCTTGCTGAAAAAGCCCAGATGGACAAGTGCAAGTGAACTGTTCTGTAAGGCGGGGGTGGCCACTTTCCAGGCACTCCTGAGAAAACTGAGGTACAGGTTCATCTGTAGAATAAATGTGTCTCAGAATGCTATTATCAAGCTGCTCACTGATCCTGGGCTAAGCACTGTGAGATACCAGTCACAAATGTGGAAATTCTGGTATGACTCTCTTTTATAAACGTGTTTTTTGTGTATGTGACATCTATGTGTATGTGACATCTATGGACCAAGTGTCTGACAATAAAGGTTTGATGATTGATGATGATGCTGTGTGGCAATAAAATTATTTTAACTTGGAGTGCTGTCCTTATCCTTTTTATTTAACTATTGACAATGTAATAAAATAAGTGGGATGGATATATGTATAAATATATATGTATGTATATATATAGAGAGATAGATGTGTGTGTAAGTAATATAAATAGGCTACCTTATCTGTGTGTGTAAAGCCATTGCTTTACTTATCTGTTTAAAGTTATTTTCATATGAAAGTCCATAAATATAAGTATGGAGTATCATAACTACATTTTGATGTTTATAGCAAACCAACCCGTTTGAAAATCGTAAAGAATTGAGCAATCTATGGTTATTTAAATAGTACATGCACCATAGACATTAATGTTATCAGTAGCTGAGCTGCCTGGGGCAAGATGGCCGCCCTACAACGACGTCGCTCTCCATTGGCCGGTAGCGCGGGTAAGCTATCTAGTGTTCTATATATATCTATGGTGTAGACCAGGGGTTCCCAAACTTTTCAGGCCGCGACCCAAAAATAACGGTGTCAGAGAGCCGCGACCCCCACTATTATAGGAGGTAAAAAATAATAATAATAATTATAAATGGAAATGTATGGTTGAAACATGCACACGTTCACACGCACACACACTAATAAGCATTGGAGGCTTTTAACCAGGGCCGGACTGGGGAAATCATTCAGGCCAGGAAATATAGTGCAAAATATAGCCCCAGTCAGGCCAAGTGGGGGGTTTGGGGGTCCCCCACCAGGACATTTCTTGTTACAATGACTTAATTTCCTGCATTCTGGTGCAGGCATTTTTTTATTTGTACCCTTTAAATGCCAGTGTTTGTGATGGCATCACAAATTATTGTTAAAAAACAGGCTAGCATATGTATGATTAGCAACAACACTGATTTTGATGGATTTTCAGTTTTTTTGTAATGTCAGATTGAAAATAATACAATCTTTTATTCAACTTCAGCCCTGATCATAACACCACATATTATTTTTTTTAATTCTAACCCTTTAAATGCCAGTGTGTGTGTGATGGCATATATTTGCAATATATGAAATGCAAAGTAGATTTTTTTGGGGGGTATTATTACAGGCTAGCATGTGTTAATGATTAGCAACAACAGTTTTTTGTAAGAGTCCCGCCTCCACCAATCACATGCAGCTCCTTTTGTGTGTGTGTGTGAGAGCAAGAGAGAGAGAGAGAGAGAGAGAGAGAGATAGTTCTCCAACTTGTGTGAGTTGCAGTGATCTCCTGGTTGTTCCCCACCTAGGTTATCTAACTATTGCGCTGCTGCAACTAGAAACACTGTCCTGGCCTGCTTCTAAGTTCAGTGGCCTGACTGCATAAAAACGGCTCGCGACCCTCCTGTGGGTCGCGACCCCGACTTTGGGAACCCCTGGTGTAGACCACTGCACTTCCGTGTTACATTGAGCTCATGGAGGAGAGAGTGGGGGGAGAAAATTAATGAATGTGGATGAGAGCCTTGACATTAAGTGGTTGTAGCTACGGCTGTGGGAGTACTGGAGACATGATCCAATTTACTTTTATACACAGAGTCTCCTGAACATGGCGAGACCAATCCCAAGTCGATCGGCACTTTCTCGACTGAGCTATAGTCACTTTTCCGCACCTACTCCCGAACTCTGCAATGCGCAGATTGCTCAAGATAGCTCAGTCGAGAAAGGGCCGATCGCCTTGGGATTGGTCTCTCCGTGTTCAGGAGACTCAGGCGTAGAAAAATCTATTGGATCATGTCTCCAGCACCCCCACAGCTGTAGCTACAACAACTTAATGTCAAGGCTCAAATCCACATTCATTCATGGTATCTGCAGGCTAAGCCCACCTGCTTGTCTCTGGACCCAAGTGCACTCAGAGTTCTGGCTCCGTCACTAATCTCTTGATCTGACAGCAGACAGTTGTTGAGGCAATAGTTGAGACTGTCTGCAGCATTAGCCTCGTTTTGTCTTGATTTCCAGCAAGACCAAACATGGTGAAAAACACAACTAGAGGGGAAACATTTTTCTTTTACATTTCATATTTTACCTTGTTCTGTATCATCTACCTCATCTTCAAATTGTCTATGTTCATTCTTATTTCTATTGCCCTGCCTGTACCTCCCCTCCCCCTCCCCTGTGCTGCTATGACCCCTGACTTTCCCCAAGGGGATAAATAAAGATCCATCTTATCTTAGCAAGGACACAACATCCCTTCAGTTTTTCAATAAATAAACCACAGTATTCCTCCTCATCTCAATAAATAAACCGCAGTATTCCTCCTCATCTCAATAAATAAACCACATGTATTCCTCCTCATCTCAATAAATAAACCACAGTATTCCTCCTCATCTCAATAAATAAACCACAGTATTCCTCCTCATCTCAATAAATAAACCGCAGTATTCCTCCTCATCTCAATAAATAAACCACATGTATTCCTCCTCATCTCAATAAATAAACCACATGTATTCCTCCTCATCTCAATAAATAAACCGCAGTATTCCTCCTCATCTCAATAAATAAACCACAGTATTCCTCCTCATCTCAATAAATAAACCACAGTATTCCTCCTCATCTCAATAAATAAACCACATGTATTCCTCCTCATCTCAATAAATAAACCACATGTATTCCTCCTCATCTCAATAAATAAACCGCAGTATTCCTCCTCATCTCAATATTCCTCGTCTTCTATTCCTGCCTGCTTTGAGATCGATCACACAGGGCATGTTTTATAATATATAGGCTGAAAATTTTTCATGATGGAGATTCATGAATTCAGTGTTTATAAACCAGACTCTTTTGTCCAACAAAAGCTAAATAATAGTATTGTATACTATATACCCAGCAATATACTGTAATTTTTTTTGTAAATTCTTTAGAAGAATTGTATAAGATAAGATATTCCTTTATTGATCCCCTTGGGATAACCAGTTAGGGGCGGCAGGCACGTGCCCAGACAGGGCAGAATGGGAGCTTGAGCCCCTGCCCTTTTCTTTACCTTTTTTTCTGGTGAGTATATCACCAGAAGCCCCACAATGCGATATTATCACGATACTATCCGCACACAAAATACTGTAAAATATAAATTTCACTATTTAATTGAAATCACTGAAATATCACTGTGTCAATTTCCCCCCTGCACCCCTAGATCCTTTCCATATGGAGATATGGAGTGAAAAAGATAATCAAATGTTTTTTATTCATGATAAAACGACAGCAAAGACTCGTCAGACTGGTGACTTCTGTCTGAGAGATGATGTGTCTGACGCTCCAATACATAATTATTATTATCTGCTTTGATTTTTACCAAATCAAATCAAACACGTTTCAAGATTCAAGATTTCAAGATTCAAGAGGTTTATTTGTCACATACATAAGAGCATACAGTGAAATGCGGGTGGCCATGGCCATGGCTTTGATTGTGCAATAATACTAAATAATAAAATAGACATAATATGTCACCAGCTTGGCTGGCCGTCTGCACTGATACAATTGGCTGTATCAGAGGGTGGGAGAAGCTGGCGGGGTGGGTCCGGGTCGTTGTAAACAGCGACTCCTACAGTTCGGTCGGGGCGCCTGCTAAGCGCGGATTGGACGTGAGGGGGATAGTGTGGTCCTCCCACACGCTACGCCCTCTCAATGAGAATTCGCGCTGCCAGGTGAAAAGAAGCGGTGATTGGCTGGACGTGTGTCGGAGGAAGCATGTGGTAGCCTCCACTCTCCCAAATGATCTGACTGTGGGGGGTAAAGCGCAGCGACCAGGAAGGGACTGGGAATTGGCATACGACTAACATTGGGATGGGAGAAAATCGGAGGAAAATGGAGGGGGAAAAAGACCAAAAAAAAAAAAAAAAAAAAAAATAGACATAATAAACAGGTAATAAAATAGACATAAAATAGGCATGATAAAATAGACATGCAAGTCCTGAGATAATGCAATAGGCCTACAATGTTACGAATTAAGGCACTGGGTCCTAATACTATAAAATATACAGTTTTTACTCTATATCCTTATGCTATATACTTGCTATTTCTAAACTATACTATACAAGAACCACAACAGTTCTTTCCTTAAAGTGACCTTTATTTTCCTCTTTCCTTTCACTTCGTAGCACAATGTGTTCCAACTGGCAGAAGCACAGGGCCCTCAGCTGACTCCGCCACGCTGTCAGGTGAGGTGACGGCCCAGTCACCTGGTATTAAATGGCATCAGATGGCTTTCTTTGATGGAACGGTGTGAACCTTTTTGGAATGTGCTGTATCACATTTCTCACCATAATATGAGGAAAAAACCCATTCCATCACCGACACAAATATGTTAATAGGTGAGATGCATAGGTGGCCTTAGCCATTTCACCTGTTTCAACTGAAACGGATTGACAAAGCAAACACCCTGGATTGATAAAGCAAATGCGCATGCACTGTGTCAACGTGGATAACTGATGCGCGGTGTAAATGCTTGAAAAGGCACACCACCAACACTGACACACTGACAAAGTCTTTCACTTGGTAGAAGACACCTCGCTCCTGACACAAACCAATGTCAGGGGGCGTTGTTAATATAATATAAGGGCCCCAAATTTGATCTTGAGACGGGCCCTCTAAACCTTATAGTGGTGACATGCAAAACACAATGTCCACTACATAGTCATAGAAAAGACTGACATACAGTGTTGAGCTGCCTCTCAAATGATTCTTTAAAGTCCCAGCTTTCTAATGTACGTGGCACCTATACTGCTGACCTTGAACCTCTCCCTCGATATCCCCACTCCCTACACCCCCCCCCCCCCCCTCACCACCAAAAAACGGGCGTACAGCTACTACAGCCTTCAGATGGTTAATGATATCAGACTATCATGAAGACTTAACAAATGTGCAGATCAAATTCTCACCAGCCCCCAGCTGTCAGGAACCCAATCGTTAAATCAATCAATCAATAAACCAGTCGATCATCTATAGAGTTAATGAAATAGGTTGCTGCACGTAGACAATCATTGTATTTATTTTTATTTTGTATATATTGCATTTGACATATTGCATATAGAAAGAACCAATTACACGTGCATCCATTGGCAGAAGCATGTATAAACTGAGAACTGGGTTTATAGGACCCGCTGAATAAGATGGGAGGCCAACATTATATGTTACCGGTGCAAAAGAAAAATGTAGCCGTGTGTATTTATTCATTTTGAATTAACTGACCGCTTAATATAGCACAACACGGCCAATGGGAATTCTGTCAAAAAATGCATACATTTAGACCTACATCTTGTGCAATGTGCAGAAAGAAAGTTAATAGACACCGTGCACTGCATATATGCAATTTTCTATTGGTCTGACTGGAATAGTTGCACCTTACCTTAGATCATCCGATACAGAGATCCCTCTTGAGTTCCTTGGGTATATATCCACCGGTCACTTAGTTAATCCTTCCTCTCACTCATCTTCCTCCAGGTTCCTCCCGAGCGCATCTCTCTACCACCGCAGCGCTTCAGCCATATTCCCCCCACATGAGAACCTTACCCGCCCGGAGAAAGGGTCGCATTTACTCCATAACACTTTATCTGTTGCCCCTCGCGCGTTGACGTTGTTACAGTGGTTTGCATTATTTTGCCCTATATTTAGACTTAGGGCCTTAAGAACTCAATTGGATTACCGCCGGGGTGGGTTGACACCAGCAGATGGAGCGGCTATAGCGACCAATCCGGTGTGAGCAGCGTTTTGTTAATCTGTCGCTTGGTGTCGGTGACGGTGACACAGTTCCACTTTCTGCTAGAGGCTACTCACCTAAATGCTCTTAATTGTAGACCGCGAATTGATTCATATCAAAGGCCCAGGCATGTCATAAAATGGGGGACCCTGATGTAAATAAGACAAACGTCTTTCTCTGGTCTGCATCCCCTTAGCAATTGTGTGTATTGAGCCGTACTGTATTGTACCCATTCTGCAATCTGTTAAATAAAGTTTCCATTCATTCATTCATTCATTCATTCATTCATTCATTCATTCATTCATTCATTCATTCGTTCGTAGTCTACTCGTAGACTATAACTATAGGCCGGGAGCCAGGTCCACCCCTCAGGATGTTTTTTGCTACTTTCTTTCCCATTATTATTTCCTGTTATCCCATACCTTGGGCCATCACGAGTTGATAATGACCACCCCCCAACTCAGCCCCGTTTGGCCTCAGGGGCCAAAAAAACCCTCTTTTTGGGAAAAGCTTCTGGCGAAATTATGTAATTGCAAATATGAGAGTACTGCAACTGCATAAATGGTCAAATAAGTCTGAAACTTTGCATGGTGTATCCTGACACATAGGGGGAAGTATCAGAATAATACTCTGGGGCTTACTCAGTGGTGCAGTCGTAATATCAGAACTGCCTGGACGCCACGGGGCACGTGCATACATGTTCCCTCCCTTGCGCACAGAACAGATGATTATTATGCATAAATAGTAGGAAACATGTTTGTATAGGAAATTACTAGTTTTAGTTTAGTTTTTGTAAATATTATATCATAGATATATATAGAGAAGCTGAAAAAGGTAGCAGATGTAGCCTTCAATATATAAAGAAATTATATTGTCAACAGATATGGTTGAAAAACAAACAATGTTTTAAATGTAATTGTAGTTACAATTTCTTTAATTGAATTAACTTAAACTAGAAAAGTAAATACAAACTAAATTAACAATGTAACTTAGTTTACAGAAGGACAGTTTCCTTCTGAAGCAGTTCCTTCCAGTCGGGACCATTTGTCACATAGTGAGAGGTTCCACAGATCAAGCAAACCCCCACCAATTGGTACAGGGCTTGTATTTTGGTTTGGCTCTTCTCGTTCTTTGTTATGCTATCGGTATCCTATTATTATGCAAAGTCTTCTAGGTGATAGATAAGTGCCGGGTACTTGGCGCACGGCGCGACGAGTCCAGTGAAAATTGTGAAAGCATTTTTGTGTGCGCGCGTGCACATCCGTGCACGTACTTCTGCTCAGAAAAAAATGCTAGGACGGCGTGGTACCGAGTGGGACCACCACTGCATCACTGGGCTTACTATACCTTTCTATTGTCAAATATCACCCTCAGAATACCCCAAAAGACAAATAAATGTCTGTCCACCTGACAAATTGTCATCAAAAGTGATCATTTTCAAGTATTTTATTATATATGTTGCTGCCTCACATGGATATGAAAAACTTCCCACATTTATAAGCTTCAATTTAAGTACAAGATGACCTTTCTATCTAGAAGATTACAGCTGCTATGACAAGTTCTCCATTGTACCTCAAATCGAGAAAATAGAACATTCAAGCATTACCCTTATTTCTTCTTTTTTTTTCTCCCTTATTTTTTATATCTAAAAAATATATTAAACAAGAGTTGAGACTTAAGTAATGTAATGCTATACTATCTGAAGTTAATTACATGAAAAGTGAACAATGTTACGCCCCCTGGTGGACCAGGGTATCACAGTGCAACATAAAGCAGTGCTGACCGGGTTACACACACCAACTAACCAAAACCCTAACCCTGTTTCATGTCACATCCCACCTGAAGTTATTCAGCATTTTGGGTAAATTGATCTATTATTCTGGCTGTGGGAAGAGATTGAGCGTCCAATATTAGAGTAGAAGTGGGAGAGAAATTATGAAATTGTAATTATTAAGAGAATATAATTTATTTTAATTATTAGCAACTCTACTTCTAGATTGATAACATAAGCTAGTTAGATTGTAGATTGTTAGCTGCCAGCCCAATGTAGCTAGCACATGGGGCAGGAGCCTATCTCCTGTTTCCGTAGCGTGAGGCAGCTTGATGTACAAGTACACCCCTTGGACATGACGCTAGTATGTCGCAAGGACTTCCCCCCAAACCAACCCTTGATGCTGAGTGTCAAGCTGGGAGGCTATGGGTACCATTTTTTAAATAGTCTTTGGTATGACTCTGCCGGGGCTTGAACTCCCAGCCTCCCGAACTCAGGGCGGACACTCTACCCACGAGGCCACTGAGCCAGTGAGAGCACAAGTGGGATATAAATGAATATAAATGGGACACACACACACACACACACACACACACACACACACACACACACACACACACACACACACACACACACACACACACACACACACACACACACCACATCCTGCACTCTCTCACACACAAACACACTACAGGTCACTTTAGGAAAATGCAAAAGGTCACTTTAAAAAACATAACTATGTTTTTGTATAGTATAGTTAGTATAGGAGTTACATATAGCATAACTGTATATTGTATAACTTAGTATAGTATAGTATATATAGGACTCATTAGCTTTCATTTGTAAGCTTAGCATTGTATTTTATCTTAGTATCTTTTATTATCTATTCTATTTTATTCTATTATTTGTATGTTTTTGCACAATCAAGGCGGGCATGGCCACCTTCATTTCACTACATGTCTCTTGTATGTATGTGACTAATACATTTCTTGAAAATATTGAATACCTTATTTCATTGTAGTAATTAATAAACTGATTTTCAGATGGGTGCAATGCAACAGTATCTAAACCAGTCAACATGCCAAAGAAACTACAACAAGATGATGAAGACTGGACAGCTGGCCAGAGTTCTTCAAAGAAGAAGAAGAATCAGCCACCACCTCAGCCCTCTGGAAAACTGCATTCTGCATGGTTGCAAGGGGACAGTAAACGACAATTTCATACCTTTGTCTTCTAAGGCTGATCCACTAAGTGCATTTACTGCTATCCATGATATGAAAAAGAAACTTCAGACACAAACGTTTGATTGTGGTGGTATGCAAAATGTTTGTGAATCAATTCCTGATGAATTGTCTTCTGATTGTGGATATCATGAAAACATAGGGTTATATGAGTATAGCGAGCGCTCTGCTCGTAGTGGAACATATCCCATATCCAGTCTAATACTGAATACATTTCTTCACATGTACACACCCATCCGCCTGGCCACACCCCCATCCGCTCCTCTACATAAGCGGGGATGTGGCCATACTAACAGCTCCTTCCCAAGTCTTTCACCACCGAAGGCGAAGACCACGGGGTCCTCAGTGAGTCCGAGCAGAGCGCTCGCTATACTCATATAACTATGGTTATATGATAACCGTATGTTATATATCGTAATAGCTTACGCTCTGCTCGTAGTGGAACACAGGAGCTGAGCAGAGCGGAAGCTCGACAAATGTACCCGCTGAGGCCCCCCACAACCATCAGAACCGGGGAGGACCCGAGCCCCCGGACCCCCCTAGTGGAGGACGGGAGGGAATCGGATCCGACTGTGCAAAGAGGGTTTAGCAACTCAAACGCACAGGGTGAGCAGATCGTGGGACTTACCTTCCCACAGAAGAACCCACGACTACACAGGCGCGCAACCCACATGCCACTAGGGAACAAACGGGAAGGGAAAATAAACGTTACAATCCCTAATATCACGGGGTCAAGGTCAAGAACCCAACCCCGTGGCAAGGCCGTAGCAGCGGAGCGCGAAGGAGGACCCAGCCCCAGGAAGGGTCAGGACCCCCCGGAAAAAGGGGGCCTGGTGAGGCCAACAACGCCGCAGCATCGAGACCCCACCAGGCGGTCACTAGTGACACCACCCCCCACATCGCCAGCGTATCGGACAGGGCCCATCCAAGAGCAGGCCCTTCCCCCCTACAGCACGCCGCCCTGAAGCACTCAAAGAGGCTACACCCCCACAGCGGGACCAGGCAGCGCACCGGGGAGACAACCCCCAAAGAGGTTGATCCCTCAATCCAGGCAACAGGTCAAAAGGACTCGACCTGTGCCTGGAGCACTGCGGACTAGACAGGCGCCTAAGGGGTCTGCTGAAAACAGCACCCCGGCGGAAGGGGCGTTCGGTATGCTGTGCACCATGTCGCAGCCTCCACAAAAAAAACCCGACCCTCTAGAGAGGACGAGGCAGAGAAGGCTGACACGATTGGCAGACGTCATGAAGGGTGCAGGGGCACACTCGCAGGCAGACGGGTTCAAGCCCGGCCTAACCCAAGAGTCAACTCCGCTACCAACACACCTGGAAACCAACCACCACCCTATGTTTAGTTTAACAGGAGGCGATTGTTCCTATAACCCCCCCAAGAAAAAACTCCAAAACACAACTGCGGGTATACACCGGCTATAGAGCAGTTTCAGTGTTTCAGTTCTCAAGAAGGGGTTAACCCAGGCCAACAGGTCGACGAGAACGAGTCCGGACCTGGGACGTACACAGGGATGCCAGAGGGATACAAGAACCACCTCGACAGCCCCCTCCCAGCCCCGCCAAGCAGGAGAAGAGAGGGGCAAAAAAAGAATGGAGAAGGACCAGGCTCCTTTAGCACAGCGCAAGGTACAACACAATATGGACCAAGCAATAGTGAAGGATAATACGCAGTGACAGCCAACCCGGCATTTTCCCCCCGAAAAAGCACAAGTCCTTCAGGGTACCAGTACAGCAGATCTGCACCCCGGTGGACAACGGGTTAACTGACCTGGTCCGGCGCGACCAGAACCAGTCCTGTGTCCTAATCACGCCACCATCCCCAGTCCTAAGAGGGGGGTAGGTACGCGTGTCGATCTAAAACATCACAGAGGGCGCCACCAAGACGGTCAGAACATAAAAGCACCACGACCGGTGGCCCACCCCAAAAGCGTGAGACCCCTCCACCAATGCTTTGATCTATTCCGTTATCTCCCCCCAGAGATGAACAAGAATTCATCGAGACTAACCTAGTACACTGGCGCTCGGAAGAGACAAACTCCATCCTAGTCGCCCCATAAAAACGCTGTTTCGATGATGAGCAACCAAGGCGCGCAAGCCCATGCGTGGTTCCACACAGAAGCACCCAGGGCCAGCACTATGTACATGTCGAGACCCAAAACATATCAATGGTAATTCTAACAAGAACCCAGATAACGTTCCCTCCAAGCCGCCTGGGAGAGCGGCAGGAAGCCGGCCAAGAGACACAGATATGGGTCCCATATGAGCGTCTGAGGGAAAACACCCCTGTCAACCCTGCTCTGTATAAAATAGAGAAGACAGGGAACCCCCAGAGAGACTTCCCACGTGAGTAATAATTGAAAAGATATATGTAACATTGAGCTACGTGACCAAAAGCTCAAGACAGAGCGCAGAGCAGAAAACTTCTTTTTAAGTTCTCACGCACCGCAAAACTCATCTTGACAACAGAGGTCCACAACATGGAGCCTGAAAAGAACTCACAGAAGTCTCACAACCAATAGAAACGCGCCCAGTGACGTACTCTATGGCGGGGGAAATTCCGTGACCCACCTGCCCAAATATGGCGTGGGACCAGGGAACTCCCTTCCCCCCCCTCTCCCTACCCTGTGACGCGCTGACCCAACAGCGTGACAGGAAGCCCGAAGGACAGGAGGCCCAACCCCCTGACCAATCAGAAAAAAAGGGGAGGGAGGATTATCAGTTCACCCCCTCATGACCCCACACCCCGGATACAATGAAAAACAACCAGCAGCGATGATACCCGTGTACCTAGCATGCTACATGAAAAGCGTATATCCACTATAGCTAAGCCAATGCACGCCAGCCACAGACGACAACTCGTTTCCAAACGGGTTTTATATACAAGGCTTTAGGCTTATGTGCGAAACACGTCACCCATGTTTTATGTCTAAAGAAAAACACAGACGTTTAAGAGAGGGTCAAGACCTCGGTACAAGCTACATATATGAGTACTTCTGTAGGCTAACACTCTTTGTTAGTCCACAACTCCCAAGTTGTGGACTCGATGCCATGTTTCCAACGTAACAGAATACACACAACCCCCTCAGATAAAAAACTGTAAAATTTACCATTACAAGAAGAACACAGTCTTCTTCATGAAGAGGGAAGACAAGTCTTTCGACCGAGTGCTAGCCACAGGCCTTGCCAAGCACACATATATATAGCGACCAGAACGATTTACAAGAAACGGTCCTACTCTCCTAAACAACACACAACCCCACAGCTAGGTGAGGGTTTATACATCGTATCCCCAATAAATAACAGTGAATAAACACACAGTTTGTAACAAAAAACAGTCCCCAACCAGAATCCCAGGCAGAGGCTGCGGCAACGCCACGCCATTAGCGGCTGCGGCGGCCGCCATGAGCTCGGGGAACAAGGCAAGCAACTCCCCTTGCGTACCTCCCTCCACGTCACTCGCGTCCCTCACATACGGGAGGCTGCCATGTCGGGCACCACCATCCGACGCGGCAGATAGCTGGGCATCTTGTCTCAGGGTCGGAGGTTCTAACCCAACACCGGAGAACAAGGGACCCCAAGGAGACACAACACTCCCTGCCACACCCCGAGGGGGAGAATGATACGAATCCATTGGGGCATCAAACAAGAGCGCTCTCGCCCCCTCCATGTGATCCTCAGTTTCCATCGGAAACGGAGACAGGGCAAGAGCACTCTCGTTCGGCTCCAGCACAACCCCAAAGCCAGGCCGTTCGCCCCTGCAGCTTATCGCCCTACGACGGGAGCGAGCAGAGGCGAAGAGCCTGCGTCACAAATCCCCAGGCACCAGAGGAGCTCACTGGCGGGGAAACCAGGGCCGGAACCAGGCCATCTCACGGGAGACAGCGGCTCAGCGGCCCCTCGGAGAGGCAGACGCGCCGCTCGGGCGTATCTGACTGCCACGACTGTGGAGTCAGAGCAGCCCCACGACGCACGGCGGACGCGGCAATGGAGAAGCGCTGGTGAAGGGTGACGTTGTGAGCGCTCGAACCCCCCGAAGGTGCAGACATTATGACTTAGCTTTTCTCGTAAATTGGCGAGAGAGTGAATAAAACAAGATACAATGTCCACGTAGCTCCTTTCCAACAACTATTTCGGCACTAAACTCAAGTGGTGTATACAGACACTTGTCGGTGGTGAAAATAGGGAAGGTATGGTCACATCCCCGCTTATGTAGAGGAGCGGATGGGGGTGTGGCCAGGCGGATGGGTGTGTACATGTGAAGACATTTATTCAGTATTAGACTGGATATGGGATATGTTCCACTATGAGCAGAGCGTAAGCTATTACGATATATAACTGTTGACGCATGTTTTTTCGCAATGCTAACCGTGCTTTAAAGCAAGTGTCAAGCGGAGAATAACTCCACTAGACCGACACGTGAGCATGCAGATTCTTCAGTTTTGTTTGGCAGTTATTGCATATTCTGCAGAAGTAGTAGGTAAGCAAGTGCTCGGCACCAGATATAGCTTGCAGAAATTCCAATCAAATGCATACAAAAATATAGAGGAAAAAGCAATGGAACTTGGTGAAAAAACTGAAGTTATCCAAAAGGACGGGTCATCAAACTTGCTCATCTCACAGTCTTGTACAATGACACCTTGACAGAATTCGGAGAAGCAGCTGTTGCTGAGATCACAAGCCATAACCTGAGACAAAACATGTAATGCTGCCCTGATCTCAAAGACTGCGTCGACAATCAGAAGACAATTCATCAGGAATTGATTCACAAACATTTTGCATACCACCACAATCAAACGTTTGTGTCTGAAGTTTCTTTTTCATATCATGGATAGCAGTAAATGCACTTAGTGGATCAGCCTTAGAAGACAAAGGTATGAAATTGTCGTTTACTGTCCCCTTGCAACCATGCAGGATGCAGTTTTCCAGAGAGGGCTGAGGTGGTGGCTGATTCTTCTTCTTCTTTAAAGAACTCTGGCCAGCTGTCCAGTCTTCATCATCTTGTTGTAGTTTCTTTGGCAGGTTGACTGGTTTAGATACTGTTGCATTGCACCCATCTGAAAATCAGTTTATTAATTACTATAAATAAGGTATTCAATGTTTTCAAGATTCAAGAGATGTATTAGTCACATACACGAGACATGTAGTGAAATGAAGGTGGCCATGACCGCGTTGATTGTGCAAAAAAAATACAAATAATAGAATAAAATAGAATATATAATAAAATAGACATGATAAAAGGTACTAAGATACAATACAATGCTAGCTTACGAATGAAAGGTATGAGTTCTATATACTATACAATATACAGTTATGCTATACTAACTATAGTTATGTGTGTGTGTGTGTGTGTGTGTGTGTGTGTGTGTGTGTGTGTGTGTGTGTGTGTGTGTGTGTGTGTGTGTGTGTGTGTGTGTGTGTGTGTGTGTGTGTGTGTGTGTGTGTGTGTGTGTGTGTGTGTGTGTGTGTGTGTGTGTGTGTGTGTGTGTGTGTGTGTGCGTGCGTGCGTGTGTGTGTGTGTGTGTGCGTGTGTGTGTGTGTGTGTGTGTGTGTGTGTGTGTGTGTGTGTGTGTGTGTGTGTGTGTGTGTGTGTGTGTGTGTGTTCATGTGTGCTTGTGTGGAGAGATCAGTGTTCTGATGGCCTGGGGGAAGAAGCTGAGTCGGAGTCTCTCTGTCCTTGCTGCATGTATGAAGAGGCGCTTGCCTGACCGCAGCAGCTTGAACAGGCTAATGTGCCAATAGACATTAATTTAGATCCAATGTTTCACATTTCATTGACATCTAACCTCAGACACGGACTAATGGCTGATTCTTCTTTGAAGCACTCTGGCAAGGTATCCAGGCATCTTGTCGTCTCTTTGGAACCTTGACTATACCGTAGCATTGCAACCATCAGAAAGTCAGTATATTCATTACAACAGCAAAGTATTGGACACACACACACACACACACACCATAATTTATATCCCACTTCTGCTCTCACTAGTCTCCCACTCCCGCTCTCACTAGCTAGCTACATTGGGCTGGCAGCTAACAATCTACAATCTAACTAGCTACTGCTATCACTCTAGAAGTAGAGTTGCTAATAATTATAATTAATTGATATGGGTCCCATATGAGCGTCTGAGGGAAAACACCCCTGTCAACCCTGCTCTGTATAAAAGAGAGAAGACAGGGAACCCCCAGAGAGACTTCCCACGTGAGTAATAATTGAAAAGATATATGTAACATTGAGCTACGTGACCAAAAGCTCAAGACAGAGCGCAGAGCAGAAAACTTCTTTTTAAGTTCTCACGCACCGCAAAACTCATCTTGACAACAGAGGTCCACAACATGGAGCCTGAAAAGAACTCACAGAAGTCTCACAACCAATAGAAACGCGCCCAGTGACGTACTCTATGGCGGGGGAAATTCCGTGACCCACCTGCCCAAATATGGCGTGGGACCAGGGAACTCCCTTCCCCCCCCTCTCCCTACCCTGTGACGCGCTGACCCAACAGCGTGACAGGAAGCCCGAAGGACAGGAGGCCCAACCCCCTGACCAATCAGAAAAAAAGGGGAGGGAGGATTATCAGTTCACCCCCTCATGACCCCACACCCCGGATACGATGAAAAACAACCAGCAGCGATGATACCCGTGTACCTAGCATGCTACATGAAAAGCGTATACCCACTATAGCTAAGCCAATGCACGCCAGCCACAGACGACAACTCGTTTCCAAACGGGTTTTATATACAAGGCTTTAGGCTTATGTGCGAAACACGTCACCCATGTTTTATGTCTAAAGAAAAACACAGACGTTTAAGAGAGGGTCAAGACCTCGGTACAAGCTACATATATGAGTACTTCTGTAGTCTAACACTCTTTGTTAGTCCACAACTCCCAAGTTGTGGACTCGATGCCATGTTTCCAACGTAACAGAATACACACAACCCCCTCAGATAAAAAACTGTAAAATTTACCATTACAAGAAGAACACAGTCTTCTTCATGAAGAGGGAAGACAAGTCTTTCGACCGAGTGCTAGCCACAGGCCTTGCCAAGCACACATATATATAGCGACCAGAACGATTTACAAGAAACGGTCCTACTCTCCTAAACAACACACAACCCCACAGCTAGGTGAGGGTTTATACATCGTATCCCCAATAAATAACAGTGAATAAACACACAGTTTGTAACAAAAAACAGTCCCCAACCAGAATCCCAGGCAGAGGCTGCGGCAACGCCACGCCATTAGCGGCTGCGGCGGCCGCCATGAGCTCGGGGAACAAGGCAAGCAACTCCCCTTGCGTACCTCCCTCCACGTCACTCGCGTCCCTCACGTACGGGAGGCTGCCATGTCGGGCACCACCATCCGACGCGGCAGATAGCTGGGCATCTTGTCTCAGGGTCGGAGGTTCTAACCCAACACCGGAGAACAAGGGACCCCAAGGAGACACAAAACTCCCTGCCACACCCCGAGGGGGAGAATGATACGAATCCATTGGGGCATCAAACAAGAGCGCTCTCGCCCCCTCCATGTGATCCTCAGTTTCCATCGGAAACGGAGACAGGGCAAGAGCACTCTCGTTCGGCTCCAGCACAACCCCAAAGCCAGGCCGTTCGCCCCTGCAGCTTATCGCCCTACGACGGGAGCGAGCAGAGGCGAAGAGCCTGCGTCACAAATCCCCAGGCACCAGAGGAGCTCACTGGCGGGGAAACCAGGGCCGGAACCAGGCCATCTCACGGGAGACAGCGGCTCAGCGGCCCCTCGGAGAGGCAGACGCGCCGCTCGGGCGTATCTGACTGCCACGACTGTGGAGTCAGAGCAGCCCCACGACGCACGGCGGACGCGCCAATGGAGAAGCGCTGGTGAAGGGTGACGTTGTGAGCGCTCGAACCCCCCGAAGGTGCAGACATTATGACTTAGCTTTTCTCGTAAATTGGCGAGAGAGTGAAAAAAACAAGATACAATGTCCACGTAGCTCCTTTCCAACAACTATTTCGGCACTAAACTCAAGTGGTGTATACAGACACTTGTCGGTGGTGAAAATAGGGAAGGTATGGTCACATCCCCGCTTATGTAGAGGAGCGGATGGGGGTGTGGCCAGGCGGATGGGTGTGTACATGTGAAGACATTTATTCAGTATTAGACTGGATATGGGATATGTTCCACTATGAGCAGAGCGTAAGCTATTACGATATATAACTGTTGACGCATGTTTTTTCGCAATGCTAACCGTGCTTTAAAGCAAGTGTCAAGCGGAGAATAACTCCACTAGACCGACACGTGAGCATGCAGATTCTTCAGTTTTGTTTGGCAGTTATTGCATATTCTGCAGAAGTAGTAGGTAAGCAAGTGCTCGGCACCAGATATAGCTTGCAGAAATTCCAATCAAATGCATACAAAAATATAGAGGAAAAAGCAATGGAACTTGGTGAAAAAACTGAAGTTATCCAAAAGGACGGGTCATCAAACTTGCTCATCTCACAGTCTTGTACAATGACACCTTGACAGAATTCGGAGAAGCAGCTGTTGCTGAGATCACAAGCCATAACCTGAGACAAAACATGTAATGCTGCCCTGATCTCAAAGACTGCGTCGACAATCAGAAGACAATTCATCAGGAATTGATTCACAAACATTTTGCATACCACCACAATCAAACGTTTGTGTCTGAAGTTTCTTTTTCATATCATGGATAGCAGTAAATGCACTTAGTGGATCAGCCTTAGAAGACAAAGGTATGAAATTGTCGTTTACTGTCCCCTTGCAACCATGCAGGATGCAGTTTTCCAGAGAGGGCTGAGGTGGTGGCTGATTCTTCTTCTTCTTTAAGGAACTCTGGCCAGCTGTCCAGTCTTCATCATCTTGTTGTAGTTTCTTTGGCAGGTTGACTGGTTTAGATACTGTTGCATTGCACCCATCTGAAAATCAGTTTATTAATTACTATAAATAAGGTATTCAATGTTTTCAAGATTCAAGAGATGTATTAGTCACATACACGAGACATGTAGTGAAATGAAGGTGGCCATGACCGCGTTGATTGTGCAAAAAAAAAAAAAATAATAGAATAAAATAGAATATATAATAAAATAGACATGATAAAAGGTACTAAGATACAATACAATGCTAGCTTACGAATGAAAGGTATGAGTTCTATATACTATACAATATACAGTTATGCTATACTAACTATAGTTATGTGTGTGTGTGTGTGTGTGTGTGCGTGTGTGTGTGTGTGTGTGTGTGTGTGTGTGTGTGTGTGTGTGTGTGTGTGTGTGTGTGTGTGTGTGTGTGTGTGTGTGTGTGTGTGTGTGTGTGTGTGTGTGTGTGTGTGTGTGTGTGTGTGTTCATGTGTGCTTGTGTGGAGAGATCAGTGTTCTGATGGCCTGGGGGAAGAAGCTGAGTCGGAGTCTCTCTGTCCTTGCTGCATGTATGAAGAGGCGCTTGCCTGACCGCAGCAGCTTGAACAGGCTAATGTGCCAATAGACATTAATTTAGATCCAATGTTTCACATTTCATTGACATCTAACCTCAGACACGGACTAATGGCTGATTCTTCTTTGAAGCACTCTGGCAAGGTATCCAGGCATCTTGTCGTCTCTTTGGAACCTTGACTATATCGTAGCATTGCAACCATCAGAAAGTCAGTATATTCATTACAACAGCAAAGTATTGGACACACACACACCATAATTTATATCCCACTTCTGCTCTCACTAGTCTCCCACTCCCGCTCTCACTAGCTAGCTACATTGGGCTGGCAGCTAACAATCTACAATCTAACTAGCTACTGCTATCACTCTAGAAGTAGAGTTGCTAATAATTATAATTAATTGTCTTAATAATTACAATTTCAGAATTTCTCTCCCACTTCTACACTCACTAGCTAGCTACATTGGGCTGGCTATATTAGCTCAACCTCTTCCCACAGCCAAAATAATAGATCAATTTACCCAAAATTGTCTTTGCTGAATAACTTCAGGTGGGATGTGACATGAAACAGGGTTCGGGTTTTGGTTGGTTGGTGTGTGTTACCCGGTCGCGTCTATGCTTTTACCAAATGGTTCGTGTTTCCGCCCAATCGCATGACGAGCAGTGTCTTAGCCCATTTCCGCGTCGAACAGCCTGCAAACGACCTAACGCCTAGTTTATCACTGGTTAAGCTTAGGCAACTCTTTCGCAGTTGGTTAAGGTTAGAGTTTGGAATCAGGGCTGGCGTTCTATCGCCATGCTCTAAGACAAACTCTAACCTTAACCAACTTCGAAAGAGCGCCTAAGCTTAACCGTCCAAAGAACTTGCCGTCACACGATTGGGCGCATATGTCACATGACCAGAAACGTCAGTGGCCAATCAGATTCGCAAAACGCACGAACCGTTTGGTAAAAGCAATGAGGCAGCCCGGTCGCGTGTATGCTTTCTACAACGCAGTTGGGTTTCCGGGTTCCTCTGATTGGCCACTAAGCCCACGTGACCCTACGCTATTACGCCCCCCTTATCGCCGCCAGTTATCGCTTACGCCCGCGCATGAGCCGTGACGAATCAAAAATATATATACCGTTAACTGGAATATGTTGTTTCTTTACACATATGTTGGATTATGTACAAATCTAATCATGACATTTAAGACATGCATGACATACAGATATATATATCTCTGACTCTGAGCACCTGAAGACTGTGCTATTAAACCAGGAAGTGCAGCACTATGTCAGCAGAGGCGAGCCTCCACTACTGCAGTGCAACACACAACTAACACAAGACTAGAGTGAACAAAAATGCTCATGGACCCGCGGTCTGTCATTGAATGCTCGCGTGTGTTGTTCGTTGGATTAGTTTTGGATTATTTGGCCACCAAAACAACTATCAAAACGTCTGCGCCGAGAGGCATTCTATAAAGCTGGGAACGAGGTTAGTCCTTCTCAGCCAACCTCAGCGCGCGATTGGCTGAGGTTGAGTAAAATGCCATGGTAAGCCAATCAAAGGTAGAGGTGGGCGGGTTCATCCAGTGTCTGCACACAGCGCGACAACACAAGGCGAGCCTCCACTACTGCAGTGCAACACACAACTAACACAAGACTAGAGTGAACGAAAACGCGCATGGACCCACGGTCTGTCATTGAATGCTTGCGTGTGTTGTGCCGTGTACGTTTTGATAGTTGTTTTGGTCGCCAAATAATCCAAAACTAATCCAACGAACAACACACGCGAGCATTCAATGACAGACCGCGGGTCCATGAGCGTTTTTGTTCACTCTAGCCTTGTGTTAGTTGTGTGTTGCACTGCAGTAGTGGAGGCTCGCCTCTGCTGACATAGTGCTGCACTTCCTGGTTTAATGTATGTCATGCATGTCTTAAATGTCATGATTAGTGTAACTGAGGGGTACAATTCCCTGACTGTATTACTAGATATGATACTTACTACCACTACCTTTGTACTTAATATTCGGCCACCCAGTACACGGCATAAATATATTATCATAAACACTCTCACGTAGATGAAACGGATCCAACACAAATGTACGAAGTCGAAGTATGCGTTTATTACTACACAGCAATGGTGTGTAGAGCAAGCACTTAATCACTTAATTACATTTATGAATTGAAATAGTATGCACTTTTATGGCAAAGAGTATTCGTCGGTATATCAATAGAGAATGTCCAATCTCTGATGGCGCAGGTGGTAAATATACGACCTGGAATAGTTAAGGAATAACAGCAATGATACTTTAATGATTATATACTAGATACACTAAGGGGGGGTTAATCCGGTCGCTTGTAAGCTGACAGGAGTAGGAGGGGGGGGGGGTAGAATCCGGCTGCCTCGTCCGGCCAAGGGTATCCCAGGTGAACCCACTGTAGTGCCGTTCAATGCGCCGGCGATCCTTGGACCACGGATGAAAGCAGGTGGACTCTTTGTGGGCCGGCTCTCTCCGGTCCACGGGGGAGAGACGTGAAGCGACCTCGTCTTGCAGAGCGTCTCCTCACCTTGCGTCCTCTCCAGGGGGGTGGGGTTCCAACACACGGCAGTGTCGGGGGTCTTTATCCATGGAATAATCAAAGTATACAAAGCATAATCCGTGCCTGGGAAGGCGGGCTGTCGTCGGTAGAATAATCCGGTATACAGGTCCACTCGCTCGTCGGCTCTGGGGCTCCTCGGGTGCAGCTTCACATGGGGTCAACCACCCTGGGTAAGCAGCCAGTTCTCTGCCCGAAACGATGGGGTACTGACTACGGTAGTATTCTCACCGCACGAAGCACTATATATTAACAGACTATTATTAGCTTAATAGACTACGTCCAACTCGACGATATAGTGCCAAATATGACTATTCAAATATTAATATACACGATGTCTCAATACCGATGGTAGGCGAACTTGGCCTTACTCCCACACGTGGCGTCGCGGGGAGGCTTTACGTCTGTGACTCTATTGGAGGGTAAGAAACTGGACTGAAAAGAAAGTCCTACTTTAGTAGCGCAGTATATATACGCACTATGAACAAATAGTCCCATTAGTGGTGCGGTAGCCAGATTCCTACGCGGAACTAGGACTTGTTCGTACATGTGGAGCGGTACGTTTGAACTGGGTCTGAGGGGTATGGCAGCCTGGCACCAAGGTCTCGACCAATAGTAGAATGGAGACTATTATGGGATGTTCAGTAGGCTAGAATGGATATTCAATGCATATTGTACAAGGAATATACAAGGGATATCAGGGAATATTAGAGAATATACAAATACAATTAAATATATATATATAAATAAATATATATATTCGGTTTAATCTGGCCCTTCACAACAGCCACCCCCTGATTGGTCCCAGACCTAATCAGTTAAACAGAGACAGATTAATCGCGTTGTCTATTTACACATAAGGGTTTGCTGTAGGGGTCAGTCAACTTCACAAAGTCATAGGGTTATAGGGTCATGGTCATCATCGATTGTGTCTGGGAGTCGGGGCAGTTCTATGAGCCTCGCCACGGGACGGGTGTAAGTGCGACCCTGGACGAGCACTTCAGCTGCTCGGACCTTGCCGTCGGCACCGGTGATCACTTTGCTTACGTGGCCGGCCGGCCACATAGCTCTGGGCAGTGATTGATCAATAATCATGACGACTGTTCCTTCTGTCAAATTGTCTCTCTCCTTTACCCACTTCTGGCGGGTCTGTAGAGACGGTAGGTAGTGCAGTAGGAAACTGTTCCAAAACTTGTCGGCTAATACTTGGCTGTACCTCCACATTCGTCGGCCGTTCGCTTCTTCAGGCCGGTACATTGTCTGGGGTAATGCAGGATCTAGCCGCCCCATCAGGAGTGTGTTGGGGGTAACTGGGTCGATATCCGCCACATCACTGGAGACATATCCGAGGGGCTTCGAGTTAAGTACTCCCTCAATCTCCGTGAGGACTGTCATTAGGACTTCTTCCGCCACAGTCTGGGCCCCAAGTACTGCGTACAGGGCTGTCTTTATGGAGCGCACTTCTCGTTCCCAAGTGCCACCGAAGTGGGGTGCGTTTGGGGGGTTGAATTGGAAATCAACCTGTGCTGGAGCGAGGTGGGTCTTAAGTTCTGGGCCCATAGCTTGGAAGCTCTCTCTCAGCTCTCTTTCGCTGCCTTTGAAGTTTGTCCCATGATCGGACAATAGGGTAGACGGTCTTCCTTTCCGTGATGTGAATCTTCGGAAGGCCATAAGGAATGAGTCTGTGCTCATGGTCGGGAGAAGCTCGATGTGTATCGCTCTGGTGGTCATGCATTTGAATACAATACCCCACCGCTTCTCGGTTCCTCTTCCTTTCTTTATGTGCAGCGGGCCAAAGCAGTCCATACCCGTTGAGTGGAATGGCTTGTCACCGATTCGGAGGCGACATGGAGGAAGGTCAGCCATCCTTGGTATGCTGGGCTGCGCGCGCCACTTGCGGCAGTCTAGACATGTTCGCTGGAAGCGTCGTACCGCCTCTCTTCCTTGTAGGATCCAGTAACGACGTCTGATTTCCGCGAAGACTCTTTCTGCTCCTGCGTGATGTACATCCTCATCGTATTTCTTTATAATCAGCTCTGTGACCTTGTGTCGGCTGTTCAATACGATCGGGTATTTAATGTCATCCGGTAGATTGGGGGCTCTGCGTAGGCGACCACCCACTCTGATGAGGGTATGAGCGTCGCTCTCGGGGGCCAGGTGAATTAATCTGCTGTCGGATGGGACGGGCTTTCCTCCCTGTAGACAGGCCAATTCATCGGGGAACGAGTCTCTCTGGGCTCGCTGCAGTAGAAGCAATTCTGCTTCCTCGTAGTTAGCTGCTGACATATCAGCGGGGGACTTGCACTCCGGGTGGTACCGCAGGAATGTTCTTTGTTGTGCACTCTCTATGGACGTGCAATCGTCTATGTTAGGGTCGGTGGAGGCTACGGTGCTCAATCCACAGAACACAGACTTCTTATTTTCCACCTCCTCTGGACTTGCTTCCCTCGGGATAGGCATGGGCCACTGTCCTTCCGGGAGTCTTAGGAATGCGGGGCCGTCACTGTAGACATTGCGACGGGTGAGGTCATCCAGGGGCATCCCCCGGGTGATGACGTCAGCTGGGTTCTGTTTTGTATCAACGTAGCGCCACTCTGTTTCTCCGGTTAACTCTTCGGTTAAGTCTTGAATCTCGGTGACTCTGACTCCCACGAAGACTTTGTACTTGCATGAGTCCGATTTGATCCAGGCGAGTACCGTCGTGGAATCTGACCACAGGATTGTTCTAGACACCGGTATGGTGAGCTCACGTTGGATGAGCGTGGCTAGGTGCGCTCCGGCTAGGGCTGCACAGAGCTCTAGACGTGGGATAGATTGTTGCTTGCGTGGGGCTATTCTCGAGCGGGCGAGGACAAATGCTGTGTAGATCTCTCCCCCCTGGTCTTGGGCCCGCAAGTAGGCTACTGATCCGTATGCGACCTCTGAGGCGTCACTGAAGACGTGTAAGTCCATTTTACATGTCTCTGGCCTCACCGTGGGTGGGAAGTAGCTTCGGCGCATATTAACGCCTGGGAGTGAGTGGAGCTCCATCTCCCACTCTCTCCAGGTGGATGCAAGGTGTGCGGGAAGGGGGTCGTCCCAGCCCTGGTCCTTGTCCCACAATGCTCGTACAATCATTTTTGCCCTGGTGGTGTACGGTAGAATACATCCTAGCGGGTCATATTGTCGGGCGAGTGTTGTGTACACACTCCGTCTGGTGGTCGGCGCCGCCGCCGGCCTTCCCTGCTCCGTAGTCAGGGGCTTGTGTCTGTAGTGAAGCGAATCTGTTTTGAATCGCCACACCAATCCCAGGGTCATCTCCTGGGCTTCTCCCGGGATTGTAGCCATCCAGGTCTCGCTGCTGGCTGCCTTGTCCTCGGAGGAGAGGCTGCGCAGTACTTGCGGATCGCTGCTGGCCCACTGCCTGAGATCAAAGCCGCCTTTGATCAATGAGGCGCGGAGTTTAATCAGGAGAGCCTCGGCTTCTTCTTGGGTTGAAAGGCTTTGTAGACAGTTGTCTACGTAGAAGCTGTTCTTTACGCTGTGTCGGACCTCTTCGTCCGCTGCTGGGTCCTCTGCTACATGTTTCTGTAGTGCAAATGTAGCACAGCAGGGGCTGCACGTCGTTCCGAAGGGGAGGACTTCCCATTGGTAGATGGCTGGGTGCTCATCTCCTGGCTTCTCTCTCCATAGGAACCGTAACAGGGGCTTGTCCGCCTCTACTAATCTCACCTGCAGGAACATTCCTTTAATGTCCCCGCTGATGGCCACCTTTTCTTGGCGGAAGCGGAGTAGAACGCCGAGTAGGGAGGGGCCGAGTGTGGGACCGGGCAGTAACTCTTTATTCAGATTTTGGGATCCGATCTGGTAGCTGCAGTTAAATACTATGCGGTCTTTACCGTTGTGATGGACCTTGTGGTGGGGCACGTACCACGATTCAGTGGTCTGGTCAGCCTCTTTAATGTCCATCTTTGTGACGTGTCCCGCTGTGATGAGCTTCTCAATCTCAGCGCGGTATACATTCTCTTGGGCGGGGTTCTTGGCTAAGCGCCGCTCCGTGTTCAGCAGGTACCGTTCTGTGGCGTCTGTCTTGGCGTGGAAAGTAGGCATTCCTTCTCGCCGCAGGAGTGGCGTGGCGTATCTCAACACGCCGTTGACCGGGACTCTCTTGGTCCCTGTCTCGAGGAGGTGAATGGCGTAAATGTCATCTTTAGAGCGAATGTTTTTCTTTCCGTTCTTAAAGGGCATTTGTTCCAAGGTCCATAGCCGCTCTACGTGTTGCAGGAGTGCGGTTTCTCCCTCTGTGACTCGGGAGTGGAGACATCTAGTGGCTGTACTTCGGTTGAGAGATTTGGCGAGCGGGCCTTGGAGAGTCCATCCCAAACGGGTCTCGACTGCTGCAGGACAGCCTCGGGGTCCGGTATGAACCCGGTCTATCGGGACAATGAGGTCTGCATGGTCGGAGCCTATCAACAGGGTCGGCATAGCATTGTCTATGAGCGGGATCGGTAACTTGCGCAGATGTGCATATTTCTCCATCAGCTTGGCGACGGGGTATGTGTACCGCGACAGTCCTATTTCTTGGCTGGTGAAAGCGTCTGCAATCTGGTACCGTCGCTCAGGCTGGCCGCTTGCTGCGATAGAGAATGAGACATTCTCGCCCTTTATCGTCTTCAAATCTCGTCTTATTGTCCGAATTGTCATTTGGGTTTCGCTTCCCCGCAGCCCTAGCTGGGCCGCAGCGGAGGCGAGTAGCAGGGTCTTCTCTGACCCGTCATCGAGGACGGCGTAAGTGTCCAGGACTTTATTCTGGTAGCTTAGTGTCACACGCACTACTTTTAGGAGTACTCTGGCTCCACTGCTGCTGGCGGGATCGATGTACATGACGCTCGCTTTGCGGCTGGATGGTGCAGGTGAAGGGCGCCGTCTGTTACTGTCGTGAAGTATGTCCAGATGGGCTCCATCGCACTTGGTGCACCTTTTCTTTAAGCGGCATTCGGCTGCCATGTGTGAGCGCGCACAGCGAAAACAGCGCTTGTTGGACTTTATCCATTGACCTGCTTCCTCCGCGTTCAGCTTGGGGAAGGAGTCACATTGCGCTAGCCAGTGTTCTTTCTCACAGTAGGGGCACACTATCTTCCACTTCTCCGTTCTGGAGGGGGTACTGTGGCTCCTGCTGCTCGGTACTGACTCCGATTGGTGCATCACAGTCACCGATCTTCTTCCATCATTTAGTCGTCTGGTTCCTTCTCTGGAGCCAGGGGTGCTCCGTCCGAATGTATCTAGCCGTAGGCTGCTGACTTCTCTCGCCAGGAAGTCTGCTAGATCGAGGAGGTTCGGTTCGGGGCCATTCGGGTCTCTGTGGTCCCTCTGCCGCCTAAAGCGCTCCTGACGAGCGGGCGGCAGCTTCTCCAGAATCCTTTCCACATTTGAGTTGGCGTAAAGTTCATGCCTCCCCTTCTCTCTTTGCGCTCCCAACATCCCTACCAGGGACTGCACTCTGATGGACAGGTCGTCCAGTGCTCGATTGTCTATTGCTGGGGGTAAGCGGTCGATGTGTCGGATCTCCTGGATCACGTAATCCCATATGCGCCCATACCTCTGGTCCAATGCTACCAGCGCTGCTGTGTATGGGGTGGTGGAAGTCGCGTAGGCGAGCGCTATATTATGTGCGCGGGGTACCTTTAAGTGCTTCAGTAGGATGGCGTATTTGTGGCGTTCATCCAATACATCCACCAACATGGTCTCCAGACACATGCGGAGTTCTGTATACTGGGCCCGGTTCTCTTGGGTGAAGTCGGGTACCATAGGCGTGCCAATGTATGACGCTGACTGTGGATACATCGGCGAGCGTTGGGGGAGAGGCCTCCTAGGCGAGTCTCCTCCCGCTCCTTGGTATGGGCTGGTACCGGCAGTGTACCATGGCCCGCTTGTCCAGGTGCTGTTCCTCGGTGCGGGTCGTGCGTCGTGCTCACCCGTGTATAGAGTCGGGGGTCTGTAGCGCAGCTCCGCGGGGGTATAGCCTGGGCTGTACCGGACCTCCTGGTCCGGTAGAGTACTGTGCTGTCTTCGGGCGTGGTTCTCCTCCTCTTCCTCTTCGTCTTCAGTTAGGTCATCCAGTGCTTGTAGTCTCTGGTTTAGCCTCTCCACAGGATATGCTGCTCCTTCCCGGTTGCTAGGTCTCGCTTGGACCGGTGGGGGGAGGTGGTCTGTGGGGGGTATAGACCTCGTCTGTTGGTCAAGTTCAGGGTTGTTTACTCGGCTAGGGGATGCCGCCCTGGAGGTGTGTCTAGACGAGTTCCTGGAGCCTCTGGCGGAGGGAGAGGGTGTTGTCCGTCTGATCAGCTGTTCTATTAGTTGCGACTGCTGTCTGTCGCGCGCTGCGTCCCGTTGAGCACCGGCTCGTTCTCGGGCCACATTCTCTTCCATCTGAATGCGTCTTATTTCTAGACGTATCTGCTCGTGTTCGCTTCGCTGCTGGATCTGCAGTCGGTCGCGTTCAGCAGCGGCGTTCAGGCTGATGAGGAAGGCCTGCTGTAGGGTCCTCTCTGCCTCGCTGGGGGAAGGCGGTTGTATAGGGGAGCCTTCCCTCGGGGTACTCCTTGCGGAGCCTTGGAGCTCTATCTCCACGGTGCTCTCCCCGTCTTCTTCCGTGCCGAGTTCTCTCTCGGTAGCGTTGTATTCCTCCCGGGACTCATCGGGGACTACTTCTTCAGTACTGGCGGGGTGTGAAGTCATGTCTGGTTCCCACTGGTCCCCACCGTGAACTTGGTCAGTTACATTAGAGCCCGTAGGGGCCTCTATGGTCGGGGTAGTCTGGGCGTTGGGGTTAGACATACTTTTACTTTCTAGTTTTACCGCGTTTACTGTTAGTAGAAGACTAGGTTGTTGACTGACAGCGTAAGCCTCTAAGTACTGAGGGAGCCGTCGTTCGCGCTGCGGGCGTTGGTTAGGAGGATCGTTTCGTGGAGTGTTCATCATAGGCCATTTCAATATTAATAACACTATATTAATATTACACTAATTACCATCCGGCTCGAAGGACCAATTGTAACTGAGGGGTACAATTCCCTGACTGTATTACTAGATATGATACTTACTACCACTACCTTTGTACTTAATATTCGGCCACCCAGTACACGGCATAAATATATTATCATAAACACTCTCACGTAGATGAAACGGATCCAACACAAATGTACGAAGTCGAAGTATGCGTTTATTACTACACAGCAATGGTGTGTAGAGCAAGCACTTAATCACTTAATTACATTTATGAATTGAAATAGTATGCACTTTTATGGCAAAGAGTATTCGTCGGTATATCAATAGAGAATGTCCAATCTCTGATGGCGCAGGTGGTAAATATACGACCTGGAATAGTTAAGGAATAACAGCAATGATACTTTAATGATTATATACTAGATACACTAAGGGGGGGTTAATCCGGTCGCTTGTAAGCCGACAGGAGTAGGAGGGGGGGGGGGTAGAATCCGGCTGCCTCGTCCGGCCAAGGGTATCCCAGGTGAACCCACTGTAGTGCCGTTCAATGCGCCGGCGATCCTTGGACCACAGATGAAAGCAGGTGGACTCTTTGTGGGCCGGCTCTCTCCGGTCCACGGGGGAGAGACGTGAAGCGACCTCGTCTTGCAGAGCGTCTCCTCACCTTGCGTCCTCTCCAGGGGGGGGGGTTCCAACACACGGCAGTGTCGGGGGTCTTTATCCATGGAATAATCAAAGTATACAAAGCATAATCCGTGCCTGGGAAGGCGGGCTGTCGTCGGTAGAATAATCCGGTATACAGGTCCACTCGCTCGTCGGCTCTGGGGCTCCTCGGGTGCAGCTTCACATGGGGTCAACCACCCTGGGTAAGCAGCCAGTTCTCTGCCCGAAACGATGGGGTACTGACTACGGTAGTATTCTCACCGCACGAAGCACTATATATTAACAGACTATTATTAGCTTAATAGACTACGTCCAACTCGACGATATAGTGCCAAATATGACTATTCAAATATTAATATACACGATGTCTCAATACCGATGGTAGGCGAACTTGGCCTTACTCCCACACGTGGCGTCGCGGGGAGGCTTTACGTCTGTGACTCTATTGGAGGGTAAGAAACTGGACTGAAAAGAAAGTCCTACTTTAGTAGCGCAGTATATATACGCACTATGAACAAATAGTCCCATTAGTGGTGCGGTAGCCAGATTCCTACGCGGAACTAGGACTTGTTCGTACATGTGGAGCGGTACGTTTGAACTGGGTCTGAGGGGTATGGCAGCCTGGCACCAAGGTCTCGACCAATAGTAGAATGGAGACTATTATGGGATGTTCAGTATGCTAGAATGGATATTCAATGCATATTGTACAAGGAATATACAAGGGATATCAGGGAATATTAGAGAATATACAAATACAATTAAATATATATATATAAATAAATATATATATTCGGTTTAATCTGGCCCTTCACAACAATTAGATTTGTACATAATCCAACATATGTGTAAAGAAACAACATATTCCAGTTAACGGTATATTTTTTTAATGATTCGTCGCGGCTCATGCGCATGTGCGGGCGTAAGCGATAACTGGCGGCGATAAGGGGGGCGTAATAGCGTAGGGTCACGTGGGCTTAGTGGCCAATCAGAGGAACCCGGAAACCCAACTGCGTTGTAGAAAGCATACACGCAGCCCGGTCAGCACTGCTTTAAGTTGCGCTGTGATACCCTGGTCCACCAGGGGGTGTAACATTGTTCACTTTTCATGTAATTCACTTCAGATAGTATAGCATTACATTACTTAATATATTTTTTGATATAAAAAAAGAAGAAGAAATAAGGGTAATGTTGAATGTTCTATTTTCTCGATTTGAGGTACAATGGAGAACTTTGGTCATATCAGGTGTAATCTTCTAGATAGAAAGGTCATCTTGGGCTTAAATTGAAGCTTATAGATGTGGGACGTTTTTCATATCCATGTGAGGCAGCAACATTGAAAATGATCACTTTTGATGACAATTTGTCAGGCGGACAGATATTTTTTTGTATTTTGGGGTATTCTGAGTGTGATATTTGACAATAGAAAGGTAGTAAGCCCCAGAGTATTATTCTGATACTTAATTCCCCTATGTGTCAGGATACACCATTCAAAGTTTCAGACTTATCTGACCATTTATGCAGTTGCAGTACCCTGTCACAGTTGGAACAATATGAATAGTGGCCTTCTGCTGCCCCCATGCGGGCACCGTCAGATAGTGCAGCATTGCCCCTGCAGCTAGCAGAAATTCAACTAACATGGGCCGCGCAGCTAGCACAACCCAGACACCTAGTGTCGCCCCTACAGCTATAGTTTGGCCTCTGCCACTAGTGTAGTTCCGGTAGCTACTCCCTTCGCCCCGGCTAGCTAGCTCTTGCAGTTAGCACAGTTCCGGCACCTAGCACTGCACAGGCAGCTAACCTAGCCTTCACTGCCAGCCTGGTTCCTGCTAGTGTATCCCCGGCTGTCCCTGTTCCTTCTCCGGCTCGTACGCCACGCCTCGCCGCTAAGTCCGGCCCGGTCTCCACATCCAGCCCAGCCTCTACGCCTGGTCCGGCTGCAACGCTTGGTTTCGGCTACTCGACTGGTCCTGGCTTCTCGACTGGTCCTGGCTCCCCGTCTGGTCCTGGCTCCTCGACTGGTCCTGGCTCCCCATCTGGTCCAGCCCTACGCCGTGTTCCTACTCTGGGGTCGTCGACTTCGCACCTCCGTTCCAGCTCCCCTGGTCCGGTCCTGAGTCCTGCGCCTGGAGGGTCCCCCGTCCGGGGTCCGGCTCCGGGTCTGTTACCCTCACCCCTTTGCTCCAGGTCCCCTGACCGGTCCTCTATTCCCATCCCCCCCCCCACTCACCGGGCCTCTGTCCCCGTCCCCACCCCCCCTTGTCGGGCCTCTGTCCCCGTGTCCAGCCCCCCTCACGGGCCTCTGCCCCTGTCTTCGGGCCTCCTGGCTCTGTGCCCCGTTCACCTTTCTCCGGACCACCCTTTGGTCCAGTTCCCGGTCTTCCTGCTGCTATGCCCCTCCTGGGTTCTTTTCTCGGGCTCCCGGCCCCAGTCCTCCGGGTCCTCGCCCTCAGTTCGTTCCGGGGTCTCGGCCTCCCGCCTCGCCCGTTCCCGGATGATATTATCGGGCGTCTGGAAGCCGCCCATTCGGGGGGGATACTGTCATGATCCCAGACAGGGTGCTGTCTGGGACAGTTAAAACAATATGAACAGTGGCCTTCTGCTGCCCTCTGGCGGGCACCGTCAGATAGTGCAGCTCTTGTCCCTATTCAGTCATTTGTTCTATGTGATTCTTACCAATTTGTTGTCTGTGCATTTGATGTCTGTCTGTTTGTCTGTGATGTTCCACTCCCTGGCCTAATGCCTCCCCTGTCTGTGTTGGTTTTGTGATCTGGTTTTGTGTTGTTATCTTGTGTGTATTTATATTTCAACCTTGTAATGTTTCTGTGTCACTCTGTTCTTCCCAGCTGTGTTTAATGACCAATTACCCTCCTGTATTAATCAGTGTCTGTATATATGCCTGTGAGTTCCCTGACTTCCCTGTGGCGTCATTGTCTCCGTTCTACCCCGGTATCCTGTCGTGTCTCTGTTCATCATTGTGAAGCTCCCTGTCTGCCGTTTACCCTGTATTTCCTTGTGAGTTCGTTCCTGTCTATTCGAGTCCTGTTTTCCAGCTCAGCTGAGGTTTGTTTTTTCCGTGTTTTACAGTTTGCTTTTGTTTGTCCTTGTAACGTGCTTTTGTGTACCGGCTTACTCAGTAAACACCCTTCACTATATCCAACTCCCTCGTCTCTGCCTCCTCTCTCTCATTATCATTGTTCCGCATATTGGGTTCTCCTCTCCTTCCCTCGCCACCCCATCGTAACAGTACCCTCATATTTGCAATTACATAATTTCGCAAGAAGCTTTTCCCAAAAATTGGGTTTTTTGGCCCGAGGCCAAACGGGGATGAGTTGGGGGTGGTCATTATCAACTCGTGATGGCCCAAGGTATGGGATAACAGGAAATAATAATGAAAAAAAGGTTGCAAGAAACATCCTGAGGGGTGGACCTGGCTCCCGGCCTATACCACGTGTGTCCGGATTAAGCAAGCACTATTTGTAAGGCCCGTCCTAGATTCGTTTTACACTTTCAGAGTTAAATATTTGCAGAACTATTGAGACCCACATTACGTTAACTAACTTTTAGGCTGCAAATCTATGGCTATTCTGTTTACTAGAGAAGAGTAGGTAAGGGATATGTATATAGATATATTATTTATATATCTGTAGATACTATATATATATCTGTACATATCCCTTACCTAGTCTTACTAGTTACGCTGTCTTTATACCTGTATCACTGTACATACTACAACTCTGTACATACATCTGATTAGCACTATACTCAGTAGTACTAATTCATTTATAATTATTTTATACCCAGTTTAATCACCTGTACATTGTATATAACTATTCCACTTTACTGTTACATTTGCACTCTGGTTGGATGCCAAACTTCTTTTGGTTGTACTGTACTTGTGTTGTATGATGACAATACATTTGAATCTAATCTAATCTAATGTTATATACCTGGTCATTGGATCTTTGGGACCATGGTATCCAGCCTGTAACAAAGATTGATTGATTGATTGATTGATTGAAAATTGTATTAACAGATTGCAGAATGGGTACAATACAGTAGGGCTCAATATGCAGACCAGAGAAAGACTTTTGTCTTGTTTATATCAGGGTCCCCCATTTTCAATTCATAACACCATAAGCAACCCAGACCTCTTGATTCTATGATATACTGTTATCAAAATGGACAATCTATATCGGTTTGAAATAAGATAAGATAAGATCAGATAAGATATTCCTTTATTGATCCCCTTGGGGAAATTCATTCTCATAGCAACATGGAGAGGGGGAAGGTGAGGTGCAGGTATGGGCAAGGTAATAGTAGAATAAATATAGGCAATACAATTAGATCTGAATATAAAAATATAAATAAACAGTGTAAACAAAGGTGCAGATGGGGTTCTGTATACCCCATTGGTTATATTATATTGTAACGTTTCATGGTGTTGACGACTCTCGAGGCAGGTGTTAGTTCTCACTCTTTGGTTTATTCAACACTTCAGTTACAGGTTGCAGTATAAGTGACTCATTGCTACAACTTCCCATGCCCCAAGAGGCCGCACCCTAGGTGCCACACCCTCTTAGAGTCTTTCCAGGTCAGCCCCTGCCCCCTCCCCCTCCCCTCTGCCAACCCCCGGCTCTCGTGAAAAATAGCGTCGCCTGCCAGCCCCAGGTTGGCAGAGTGCAGAGTGACAGCTCGGCTGACCAATCACCCAAATCCCAGGGTCCTAGACCGACAGAGACGTCTTGCTTCCCACCCCACACGATGCTATGCCAACAGCTAGCTATGCGACGCTGCCGGTGGCTACACTAGTCACCGGGCACGATGCTACGCTAACTGCTAGCCCCACCCCAATACCCGCTAAACACAGTACTTAACTCAACCCAAACAGTACACAGACCCACCCAGTACACAGTTCACAGCAGAGAGTTCCTTTTACTCATGGCTCTGCACGTGGCAGAGAGTTCCATTCGACCACGGCTCTGTACACAATATAGTTAGCTGTGTGCTCCGCACACTTGGCACATCTCCTCACGGCCGCCGGGCCAGGCCCCCAATGTCCTCGGCCAACCCCCGCAGTGGCTCCCTGGGTCTTCTGGCGCCCACGCTGTCGAGCCCGCCATGTGCCATGGCCACCACCATGTTGTTCGCATCCTGGTCACCCTTGACCCCCCGACCGACGGGAAAACGGAACCCTGCGAAGCCTCCGTGGCACCCTCTCGCCTCATCATGGCTCTCAATGTCCTCCTCCATGTCTCCTGACCACCCGCACATTCTTTCTTCCTCTCCGTCCTCTCCTTTCGACCCGCTGCAGACATCCATGCCGCTGCGCCAAGCTAGCCGCTAACTGCAGCTAAGCTATAGGCTACGCTAAGTGAATGCACACCTCGTCGAACTTCTTCTTCCGGCCTCTCTTCTCCGTCTTCTTCTTTCGCAGTATACACTAAGGTACCCTAACCGGAATTGACATACGTCATACGTTGTAGTCTGTGTGTAGGTTTAGGTGGTTAAGAGTCAGACACAATTTACGAGATCAATCAACAAAATTATCACAATCGTCCGCAGCACAATAGGCTATCGTAGGCGTTCACGTGACGGATTTATACTTATAGACCACTGCACTTCCGCGTTACATGGAGCTCGTAATGGGGAGAGGGAAGGGGGGGAAGAGAGTGCGTGGGGATACAATGAATAAATGTTGATTGGAGCCTTGACGTAAGTGGTTGTAGCTACCACTTACGTCAAGGCTCTAATCAACATTAATTCATTGTATTCCCACGCACTCCCTCTCCCCCTTTCCCCCATCACCCCGCTCTCAACCTAGGATGGCTTAGAGTAGACGACAGAGTACAGCAACTTGCAATGGGCCTGGTCTACAAGATACACTACACCACTAAGGTACCCATGTACATGTCGAAATACTTCCCAAAGGTCAGTGAATACCACGACCACAACACCAGAGGGAATTCCACAAATCATTTCCAACCCAGATTCGGCTCAAACAAGGGACTAAACACGTTCTGTAATTATGCCACATCAATGTGGAACGCCCTACCCACAGCCGGAAAAAATCACTACGCACCTTCAAAACCACTCTCAAAGAGCACCTACGGGAGGCTGCAATTCGAAACTGGCCCCCGTAAATGTCTGAACCCCCCTCAACACCCATCCACCCCCTCCTAATGTGTTCCCTCCCCCTCGTATGTATATATTTACTGTTAGGATCTGTTTAACAGTACTGTATATTTGCATATCTTGTATGTCACAAATGTAACAGTACTGTATATCTGTATGTCATGTATGTCATAAATGTCATGATTAGATTAGATGATTAGATTAGACTATTATATCTCTGTATATCTGTTGTGTATGTCATAAAATGTCATTATGAATTGAAAATGGGGGACCCTAATGTAAACAAGACGAAAGTCTTCCTCTGGTCTGCATCCCCTTAACAATTGTGTGTATTGAGCTGTGTACTGTACCCATTCTGCAATCTGTTAATTCAAGTTTTCAATGAATGAATCAATCCTAGATTCGGCTCAAACAAGGGACTAAACACGTTTCGCAATTATGCCACAACAATGTGGAACGCCCTACCCAAAGCTGTAAAGGAATGTGAATCACTATACCCACTTTCAAAACCGCTCTTAAAGAGCACCTACGGGAGGCTGCAATTCGAAACTGGCCACCGTAAATGCCCAAAACCCCCACCACTTCCTAATAGACAGTCTCCTCCCCACCGCATGTATATATTCCCTCCCCACCGTATGTATATTTCTCTCCCACCCACCCACCCCCTCCTAATGTACAGTCCCCTCCCCATCATAATACTCTGTCAGGATCTAGGGGTAACAGTACTGTATATTTGAATACCGTTTATGTCACAAATGTATCAGTACTAAATACCTATATGTGACTGTCCCTATGCCATAAATGTCATGTATGTTGTGTATGTCATAAATGTCTATATGAATTGAAAATGGGGGACCCTGATGGAAACAAGACAAACGTCTTTCTCAGGTCTGCATCCCCTTAACAATTGTATGTATTGAGCCGTACTGTATTGTACCCATTCTGCAATCTGTTAAATAAAGTGTTCATTCATTCATTCATTCATTCATTCATTCATTCATTCATTCATTCATTCATTCATTCATTCATTCATTCATCAATCAATCAATCTCTCCAATGAGCTAAAAATACCGGAAGTGCTGCGGTGGTCTATTCCAAAACGTTGCCTAATAAACCTCCGAAGCGTCTGCAACGCTGCGCAACACCCGCGCGCTCTTGAACGCAGCCCCGCTCTCATTGGGCAGCAGAGGAAACATCGCAAGGTTTCGACCACATCGGTATGAAATGGCAGAAACTGCTTGTGTCACGGAAGCACAAAGATTAGGTTACGTAGTACACATGTATTTTGCAGTGATCCAGGCCTGCTAGTGGAAAGAGAAACGCAGTGTATGTGTGTGTGCATCCAGAGGTTGCCTCACCAAAAAAAGGAATACAGAGAATATATATTTTTCCAAAACATTCTGGACGTATATATATTCTAGGTCCGGAGGAGGAATCGGAGCGAGCCGCCGCTCGACTGTGTCGGAATTAAAAAACGCAACGCATTCTGTCGGAAGGGTGAGTTCGATATGTGTGATCCTGTTATATTATAATACATGTTATTGTCGGAGCTGTGTGGGGGATGGTATCCATTCACATTAGGGATCGCAACGGAACACACGGGATTGTGGAAATAGGTGGTTTATCTGGTATTATATATATAAATGCAGTCGGCTGGACGCAGCAGGTTCGGCCTACTGGTGAAGAGCAACCATCCTGTGGCTACGTTGTAGCAGCAGCGCTGTACTGTATCCATGTTACTGTATCCATGTTATTAATGCGCCTCCTCTCCCCCTTCAATAGGTATTACTGTACCAGCAGAGGCTACACTGCAACACTAACCCTTTCAACTGTCCACAACGCAGGTTACCCTCTTTTCCGTCAATACAGCCGTGTTGCTATTATTATTATTATTATTATTATTATTATTATTATTATTATTATTATTATTATTATTATTATTATTATTATTATTATTATTATTATTATTATTATAATACACCATAACAGCCGCCAGTCTCTCCGAATTGATTGAACGTGTATTGGTGGTTGTTTTGACAATACACCCTAGAATTGTTTTGTTTCTTGTCAAACGATCTGACGCTAAAAGAAGCAGGTCGTTTTTGATTGTGTCGTGAATGTATATATGTATATATACGATATCCTTGCATTATTATACACGGGTAGACTGTATGCTGAATGCCACTTCTCAATTGCAGCATCATGGCCGAGGTCTATCTATAATATGCTGTTATCAAATAGATGTGAATCAGTCGGTAACCTTCATCTCACCTAGTCCACGACGTTATAATACTCGAGATACTTTGGCCTAATATGAATAATGTACAGTCATTACAGCCTTACATCATCTGCTGCTCTCACTTGACCAAAGGTGTTAATAAGAGTGGGCTTGCCATTACTGTCAGATTGTAGGCTGTGTGTGTGCGTGTGTGCGCACGCATGTATGTGTGCAATTGTGCATGCATCACTTCACCTCCCTATATCACATACTCAATGCGAGGTTCCACCGTTCCAGTGACATTTGGCCGTGTGGCTCCCAGGCTGTGCGGCGTATTGCAGCTCCTGCACTTTGTGTGCTGCCTGCTGGCCTTAAAGGGCTCCCAGCCAGACAACAGCTACAGTACGGTCATCCTACGGCACAGGCAGGACCCCCCGGAGAGCCGCCCCCCCTAAAGAGTTAAAGGTGGTTGGGAGGCATGAGTCGATTGCGAGACACGGAAGGTCCACGCTTAGTTGCACCGAGACGAGCGGTTTGGCTCGGGTTGCTTGGATCGATTGGAGTGAATTTGATTCCCCTGCGTTTTTGTACATGCCTAGGTAATCGGAATGTTTGTTTTAATCTTGGGTTTGTAGGTTTATTTTGCACACACACACACACACACACACACTGGGATCGGACCTCCTGCGGTATCGTGTGGCGTGATGGAGGGCCGTGTGTGTTGTGGATCTGGGATGACAGCTTGACACACTCTTGTCGCGCTGCACACGTCTCAGACACACGGAGGGGACCAGCGGTTCCGCGCCAGGCGTCTCTTACCGCGCCATGGGTGATATACACCCATGAGTATATAAGTATATCTTGAGCCCTTGAGTGATATACCTGCGATCGGTCCTCATCTGTGATGTAAAAAGGTTCATATATATATATATATATATATATAAAATATATTGCGTAAATGGGGCTGCATCGCAGTGTTTCCCACAGGTTATTCATTGTCTCTAGTGGCAACAATCAGAGGAGGGTAAAGAACAGAAAGGACTGTTACACATGTACATCACAACTACTTTTGGTATGTTATGCCTTGTCTCCATTAGCCAGGGTTTAGCCGTGCTGTGGCCTTGTCTCCACTAGCCAGGGTTTAGCCGTGGTGTGGCCTTGTCTCCACTAGCCAGGGTTTAGCCGTGGTGTGGCCTTGTCTCCACTAGCCAGGGTTTAGCCGTGGTGTGGCCTTGTCTCCACTAGCCAGGGTTTAGCCGTGGTGTGGCCTTGTCTCCACTAGCCAGGGTTTAGCCGTGGTGTGGCCTTGTCTCCACTAGCCAGGGTTTAGCCGTGGTGTGGCCTTGTCTCCACTAGCCAGTGTTTAGCCGTGCTGTGGCCTTGTCTCCACTAGCCAGGGTTTAGCCGTGCTGTGGCCATGTCTCCACTAGCCAGGGTTTAGCCGTGCTGTGGCCGTGTCTCCACTAGCCAGGGTTTAGCCGTGCTGTGGCCGTGTCTCCACTAGGGATGGGAATCGAGAATCGGAATCGATTGGTAACCGGTTCCTAATTGTCCGATTCCTGGAATCGCATGCCTCCGTGACTATCGATTCCTCTTATCGATGCCATTCTTTTATTTAAGTGTATAGTTAATACATTTTTTACATTTCTTTTTATTTTTCTGACATGGGGGCCCAACAATAAATGATAAATGACAATCAGAAATGTCAAGTTGCATGTTGTTATTCTAACCAGCTTAGTTCTGTTGCATTTCCAATGCAGTAAAACTTTTTTTTATATCAGGAATCGATAAGGGAACCGATAAAGAACCAGACCGATAAGCAGAATCGATAATGGAATCTTATCGATAAAATCTAATCAATTCCCATCCCTAGTCTCCACTAGCCAGTGTTTAGCCGTGCTGTGGCCTAGTCTCCACTAGCCAGTGTTTAGCCGTGCTGTGGCCTTGTCTCCACTAGCCAGGGTTTAGCCGTGCTGTGGCCTTGTCTCCACTAGCCAGGGTTTAGCCGTGCTGTGGCCTTGTCTCCACTAGCCAGTGTTTAGCCGTGCTGTGGCCTTGTCTCCACTAGCCAGGGTTTAGCCGTGCTGTGGCCTCGTCTCCACTAGCCAGTGTTTAGCCGTGCTGTGGCCTTGTCTCCACTAGCCAGGGTTTAGCCGTGCTGTGGCCTCGTCTTCACTAGCCAGTGTTTAGCCGTGCTGTGGCCTTGTCTCCACTAGCCAGGGTTTAACTGTGCTGTGGCCTTGTCTCCACTAGCCAGTGTTTAGCCGTGCTGTGGCCTTGTCTCCACTAGCCAGGGTTTAGCCGTGCTGTGGCCTCGTCTCCACTAGCCAGTGTTTAGCCGTGGTGTGGCCTTGTCTCCACTAGCCAGGGTTTAGCCGTGCTGTGGCCTCGTCTCCACTAGCCAGGGTTTAGCCGTGGTGTGGCCTTGTCTCCACTAGCCAGGGTTTAGCCGTGCTGTGGCCTTGTCTCCACTAGCCAGGGTTTAGCCGTGCTGTGGCCTCGTCTCCACTAGCCAGGGTTTAGCCGTGCTGTGGCCTTGTCTCCACTAGCCAGGGTTTAGCCGTGGTGTGGCCTTGTCTCCACTAGCCAGGGTTTAGCCGTGGTGTGGCCTTGTCTCCACTAGCCAGGGTTTAGCCGTGCTGTGGCCTCGTCTCCACTAGCCAGTGTTTAGCCGTGGTGTGGCCTTGTCTCCACTAGCCAGGGTTTAGCCGTGCTGTGGCCTTGTCTCCACTAGCCAGGGTTTAGCCGTGGTGTGGCCTTGTCTCCACTAGCCAGGGTTTAGCCGTGCTGTGGCCTCGTCTCCACTAGCCAGTGTTTAGCCGTGGTGTGGCCTTGTCTCCACTAGCCAGGGTTTAGCCGTGGTGTGGCCTTGTCTCCACTAGCCAGGGTTTAGCCGTGCTGTGGCCTCGTCTCCACTAGCCAGTGTTTAGCCGTGGTGTGGCCTTGTCTCCACTAGCCAGGGTTTAGCCGTGGTGTGGCCTTGTCTCCACTAGCCAGGGTTTAGCCGTGCTGTGGCCTTGTCTCCACTAGCCAGGGTTTAGCCGTGCTGTGCCTGTGGCCTCGTCTCCACTAGCCAGGGTTTAGCCGTGGTGTGGCCTTGTCTCCACTAGCCAGGGTTTAGCCGTGCTGTGGCCTTGTCTCCACTAGCCAGGGTTTAGCCGTGGTGTGGCCTTGTCTCCACTAGCCAGGGTTTAGCCGTGCTGTGGCCTTGTCTCTACTAGCCAGGGTTTAGCCGTGGTGTGGCCTTGTCTCCACTAGCCAGGGTTTAGCCGTGGTGTGGCCTTGTCTCCACTAGCCAGGGTTTAGCCGTGCTGTGGCCTTGTCTCCGCTAGCCAGGGTTTAGCCGTGCTGTGGCCTCGTCTCCACTAGCCAGGGTTTAGCCGTGCTGTGGCCTTGTCTCCACTAGCCAGGGTTTAGCCGTGCTGTGGCCTTGTCTCCACTAGCCAGGGTTTAGCCGTGCTGTGGCCTCGTCTCCACTAGCCAGGGTTTAGCCGTGCTGTGGCCTTGTCTCCACTAGCCAGGGTTTAGCCGTGCTGTGGCCTTGTCTCCACTAGCCAGGGTTTAGCCGTGGTGTGGCCTTGTCTCCACTAGCCAGGGTTTAGCCGTGCTGTGGCCTTGTCTCCACTAGCCAGGGTTTAGCCGTGCTGTGACCTTGTCTCCACTAGCCAGGGTTTAGCCGTGCTGTGGCCTCGTTCATCAAAACATTTAGAGACATACAAATATACAGTAGTTTCATAAAAATGCTAAAATGCTATTGATTGATTGATTGATTTAAAAAACTTTATTAACATATTGCAAAATGGGTACAGTACAGCTCAATACATACAATTGTTAAGGGGATGCAGACCAGAGAAATACTTTTGTCTTGTTTACATCAGGGTCCCCCATTTTCAATTCATCATATTTCATATCTAAATCATATAATATCTCATTGCTAAATATATGCAATATATAATCTAATAATCCAATAATCTAAATCTAATATATAATATAAAAATGCTAAATGCATGGGTATTTTATTTTGTCTTTAATGTTAGCTTGCAAACTCAAATACTGTCTTGGTAAGCCTCATAATGAATTGTTTGGGGTAAAAAAGAAAAACATTGTGAACAGTGTATCATGTATCGCCGAAAGGTCAGAAAATATCGTGATATCATATTTAGGCCATATCGCCCAGCCCTAGTTGGTTCATTATAAAAGATACAAACCTGACAACAAAAGCACTTAATGTTAAATAAAAGGACCACAGTAATGAGGCAGGAGGAACATATTTTTTTGCACTATAATGGTAAAATTGTTATTTAAAAATGTGCCCCTAAAACATATTTTTTGCCCCTAAATTTCTAATTTAGGGGCAAGTGTGTCCCTAGTGAAAAAGCTTAGCGTACAGCCCTGTATAGAAAGGCTTTGTTTTATTATAACATTAGTTGCAGTAAAATCATTATGCCTCATTTAAGTCATCCTGCGGAGCTAAAAGCTAAACGTCAGCCGCGCCGCCATTGTTGTTGTTGTAGAAAAGCTCTCGTCAACTCAAAATCAATGGCGGACAAAAGCCGAAGTAAAAAATTTATACACGCTTGCCGATTGGTGGTAACAGCAGAGGCGGGTGCAAGCGGTGTGTGATGTAATTGGCAGAATCGACTGTCAATAAAAATTTCATTGGTTGAGACAATAGTATCTAGCTGCAGCCCAGCAGGTAGACCATGCTGGGAGAACTAGTATCTAGCTGCAGCCCTGCAGAACATACTGGGAGAGAGATAGTGCTATTTCTTGATGTTTCCTTTTTTTAAGTAAATAAAGAGGCCTATGTTCATATCGGTGAGCACAATTTGTAACAAAAAAAAAAAAAAAAAAAATTACAAAATATATATTACAAAAAGAAAATATTTAAAAATATTTAAAAAAAATTTGTTGCCACAAATATCGGAATCGGTATCGGTATCGGCCGATTGTGTTAGTTGAACAATCGGTATCGGTATCGGTGGCAAATGTTCATATCGGTGCATCCCTAACACAAACCCAACTATACCTAACCCATGGCTAGCCCCAGCCAGGCTGAACATAGCGAATGGAGACACAAACCCAACCATACCATACCAAACCTGGCCATGGCTAGCCTCAGCCAGGCTGAACATAGCGAATGGAAACACAAACCCAACCGTGCCATACCAAACCTGGCCATGGCTACCCTCAGCCAGGCTGAACATAGCAAATTTGGAGACAAGGCAGCATTAGTGTATCAGTTTGGGGAATGTATTTCAGTCGACCCACCACATATAAAACATACATGAGGCTGGCCGAGAGACTGAGGTGACCCTAATTGTAATGAACGGAGCGATGTGACATATCACTGTGCTGTGGCCTTCTCTTGATACGGCCCCAAGTCGTAGGCTGCACACAGTAGGCCGGCACTCAAAACCCTTTTTCTCTCAAAGGGCCCAGGCGGCTTTCTTTCGTGAGTGTCCTCCTCACTTGAGAATTATGTCGGCCTCTCTCTACCTCCTGAATCAATCAGAAACTAATTTAAATAGGCATTCGGTATCTGTTGATCTTTGAGGCCATTGATGGGAAATTATGTCACAGTGATTGCTAGATTGGAATGATGCACCTCATCTGACCTGCTCAAAGGATTGTCTTACATTTAAGGTCCCACGTGTTCAGTCTGACGTCTGCCTTTTGTTTTGATGCACTGGCTTCCTGGAATGATCTTCAACTCACACTAAAAATCAATGCCCCACTATTTAAGATCATGATCACAAACCTCCCTACTTCAGTATATAACTGTTTTTAATTTGAAAACATGATCACAACCTCCCTACCACAGTGTGTTCTTAATTTGATCTTTATTAGTTTTCTTCTCTTTTTCACCCTTTGTCCTCCTTTATGCAAATTAGTGTATGATTGATTGAAAATTGGATTAACAGATTGCAGAATGGGTACAATACTTATACAGTACGGCTCAATACACACAATTGTTAAGGGGATGCAGACCAGAGAAATACTTTCGTCTTGTTTACATCAGGGTCCCCCATTTTCAATTCATCATGACATTTATGACATACAGATATACAATACTGTTACATCTAGGGATAGATGTAATACCGAAAATTATCGGCCGAAAATGGTTAAAAAAGGCTCTTTCGGCTTTCGGCCGAAAGGGTTTTAGCACCGAAAATATATGACCGAAAGTCAAATAACGTGTTGTTGTGATGACGTCATCAAAACGCGACTACAGACATACCGGTAGCATGCGCAACATGTAACGTGAGCAGCTTGGCAGCTCTTCCTGCATTCTACAGCCTGTGATAACTAACTCCTCTTGGGAGTAGGGATGCCCCCCGAAACCCGGTTCTAAACTAAATTAGAAAAAACCGGAGTATTGATCAGCTCCGACGTTAACGGTACTGCTATCAGTAGTCTAGGAGCGGATTAGCTACGGAGCTAACAGTGTACCATCTGCGACGCAACGGTGGCAGCAACAGTGGACACTGAGTAATGTTAACGTTATGACGAGTTCATACTACACTACACGTATGAACTCGACATAACGTTAACGTTACTCCGTTTAAATGAAGTGTTTAATTAGCAGCAATCCGTTGTTGAAAATTTATCGTTAAACCGGAAATGGAAATGCGAGGACAGGAAGTCGTCATCAATCGTTGTAGTCTTTTAGTCTTAACAGTCTGGAATTAATGTATGCATTCAAAAGTGCTGAATAAATGTTTTATGGGCCCATAATAGTGATTATTAATATTATTTAAGTTAAGTTTAGCCATAATCATGTCTTTTGCCATAATCAGGTAGCTAAAAAACAAACAAAAAAAAACATATATATATATTTATATTAATCATTTTCGGCCTTTCGGCATTCGGTTTTCGGCCAACTGTTTCCTATTTTCGGTATCGGTTTCGGCCAAGAATTTCCCATTCGGTGCATCCCTAGTTACATCCAGACATTTGACATACAATACAAATATACAGTACTGTTTCTTTACAGACAGAGTTTCTAAAAGAGAATATATACATTTGAGGGGGAAGAAACTACATTGGAGGGGGTTGGGTAGGGGGGGTTTGGACATTTACCGGGGCTGCAGTCTCCCGTAGGTGCTCTTTGAGAGCGGTTTTGCAGGTGGGTAGGGATTCACATTATTTTACGGTTGTGGGTAGTAGGGCTGGGCGATTCTTGCTAAAATGTGAATCACGATTTGTCTCTCTAAGAATTGAGATCACGATTCTCTCACGATTTTCATTTTTTCAATAAAATCATTTAAAAAGTAAAGTAAAAAAAGAAAAAAATCTTTAACTTTATTATTATTTTTTTATAAAGAAAAATCGTCATAACTTAGAAATTTGACTGATTTTTTTCCGATTAATTGCCCAGCCCTAGTGGGTAGGGCGTTCCACATTGTTGTGGCATAATTGTGAAACGTGTTTAGTCCCTTGTTTGAGCCGAATCTGGGTTGAACATGATTTGTGGAACTCCCTCTGGTGTTGTGGTATTCACTGACCTTTGGGAAGTATTTCGATCGATGTAAGACCTCAATGTCCATTTCGAGAATAAATAAAGGTTTCTATTAGGGATGCTCGATATTGGCTTTTTTACCGATACCGATATACCGATATTGTCCAACTCTTAATTTCCAATACCGATACCGACCCCCCCAAAAAAAACGGAATAATTTCAGGTAATTAACATTACATATCTCTTGTCGTGTAATTAACACAACATTATGCATACTTTGACAATAAATAAAATAATAATTTGTTCTTACTTGCTTGCCTGGGTAAATAAATTTCCGATATCACATTTGTATGCCAATATCGGCCGATAATATCGGACATCCCTAGTTTCAATCAATCAGTATCAGATTGATACAGAATTCCGATCCGTTACACAATGGTATAGACTTAGACCCTTGGGGTCGTCATGTAAAATATTGAAATATATAGCCTACAGTATGTAGACAATTTTCTTCCCCACGAGAGAGATCTAAGGTGCAGAAGTTGCAGAAAATCAAGTTGCTTTGATTTCTGAACATGATTCCCATCTTGGGTGAATCCTCTGATACAGATATCCTGCTGTAGCCTGGCGACAGACACTGATATCTTGATATCTGATACCAATACCAGTTGATCGGTGCCGGAGCATCCCTCCACATGAAACACAAGCAGGGAGAGGACGGGAGTGAGAAGAGAAGCATGACTCGGAAGAACAGACAGAGGAGAGGGGAAGGAGAAGTGGAGATGGCCAGAGAGGGGGGGGTAGGAGAAGAGGAAAGGATGGGCCGGGAGGAGGCAGTGGTGGCCATTGTAGTACGGGGGTCAACACAGGGCCAGTATAATGTCCTGCCATCGCCTCCTCAGTTGAAATGCTCTAGATTTGACTAATGACTTGTCGTCCACTTGAAACCTCTCTCTATATTATAGTAGTAAGGTACATAGTAGTAAAAATACTGTAAGAATGTTAGGTTATATAGACATATTTGCATTATAGATAGTAGTATAAGTTAAGGATGTGCATGACTGACAAAAATCCTTTTTGAATAGTCTACTGTTCTTAACTCATTCCCTGCCAACAACGTTTATATACGTGATTGGCCGACAACCGCTGAACGCCAACCACGTATATAATATACGTTATTTGGTCCGTTTTCCTTTTTTTCGATTTTAATATTCTATTCAATGTCACAGACCGGTATGTTGCCATTAACCCTTTAATCGCCACGGACGACTTAACACGCCATTCTCCACCATGCGTAATCTGCCAATGACGTCTTACAGCGTCTTTGAGATCAATATTTAAAAAATCTGTCATGGCAATCATATTTCACCTACGGAGACTTGAGACTTGCTGTTGATCTCCTCTCAACTCTCCAACGGTTCAAGACCGCCATCTGGTGGCCGATCGGCGAATCGCCAAAACCGGAAGTGACACACCGGAAGTGGTGCTCACCCATATTTCGTCCGGCCACTCGCTATCGCTAGCGGGACTCCAGCTCGACACACTGGATAGCGATCCGTTGCCAATAACTCGATAAACAACATGATTTGGATGTATATAGCATTATACAACCTGGAAATGGATCGCATATAACAACATCCCATAATAGCGATATTTCTGCTCCACGCTGATCACCCAACGGTCAGAGGAAGCTGCGGTGAGTTTCAGCGTGTTTGATTATTATTAAACATACACACTGCTCCGATCAACATATCACCCATACTAAATAAATGATTTAACGTCGGCCACGGACTTATAAACCCCCCCCCCTCCGGTCACCAGCAGATGATGAGGCATGACGTGTAGGACCTTGTACAATTGACATTTTTTATCTGACGTCAATCGGTATCAAACTACATTTGATGATCTATGTATTTAGGGCTATAACTCACGTTCTGCAGAATGCTGCAGAAAACGATAAAAACATATTTATACTTTAGACCGTATTTTAGTATGAATATGTGAATGAAAAAGTAGAACGTTGCTACATCCTAAACGATAGATACTTGACGTTGAATGGGCCATAGTAATGTCAATTTAGCAATACAATTTAAAAAGTTATAGCCCTGCAAAGAAGGGGAACATCTCCATAGACAAATAGAGCTGGCAGAGGACGGTATAAGGATGGATATAAGTGTGGCAGAGAAAGGGTTAAAAGGCATACTGGGATCCCGAGTGTTACACTCAAATGTCTCCGGGCGCTATATTTTGATGGAGCCGAGTGAATCGCTTCATCCGACCATTTCCAAACGCATCTGGCACACTCAATCCATAATGTGCCAAATTATGTCCGGGACCAGATGGACACCAATACTGGAAATCGCGATCAGACAATTGGAATATTATTTTTGGAATACCCCCGACCAGAGGTATGGACTATCTGACATCAATTTCAGCTTGATCCAACAATGTTTTGATATCGATCCAGCTGATCGGCTTCTGTAGTGTTCAACACGAATGCCGTTACTGACCATCAAAGCATAAAAAAACGACCCCCCCCCCCTTTCATGCATTCATGATGAAACATAATACCTATTATATACATTTGATTTGGAAATAGTAGCGTGTCCAGGCAAGAAACGCCAACACTTATAGTAGAATACACGTAGCGCCCTATAACTCGGCGTTTAATGAATGATCCCGGATCACTCCTAAACTATACTTATATTCACCACGGGATAACGCGTGAACGTATGCATGAAAAAAGTATATATTTTTTTTGCATGTTCGACGGAAGAAAGTCAGTGTCAAATGACTATAGTATTGTCTCCATAGGTATAATATAGAATATAGATATAGCTCTACAAACAAGGTGACACACTCCTATCTTTAAAGCGTGGCATAGCTACAACGGGACCCGGCTAATCCCTGGCTCTGAATGAGTTAAGACGGTTTCAGTTTAAATTCAGTTAAAATGTTCAGTTTCAGTTAAATCAGTTATTCTTTTTAATAGAATGGATTATTAAAATCAAAGGGTATTGCACATAAATAGGCACTTCAGAATCTCAAGTTCAGATAATCCTTCAGAACGTTGATCGGCTCAGCTGACCGACAATAAATCAAAATGACACCATTCACCATCGTAGCCTATAATAACGGCATTGCATTGGCCTATCAACCGGTTTTAATAAACAAACCGTAGCATGTCATGCATCTTTTAGATCAATTGGGCTATGAAAAGTAGGCTGCCTCTAAATATATAAATTAATTAAATAAGAATGTTTTGCTGTATAAATAAGAATGTTATAAAAAAAATATATATTTTAAAATTATATATAAAAAAGATTTCGACTGACATGGAAATCGAATGTGGAGACTGGCACGACTATTCCAAAATTCAAAATTAGTATAAGTATAGTAGCATATTAGTAAGGTACACATAGTAGTAAAAAGACGGTAAGAATCTTATGTTATACAGACATATTGCACATAGGGATGGGCGTGAGTAATCGAATCGAAAAAATATAGATTTTTTTTTTTTTTTTTTATACACATATTTGTTTCATACGGAAGCGTATTGCTGCCACACCAGAAACAAATTATCCGTATCACGCTATAACATAAAGGTTTCACGTTATAACGTGATAACGTCTTGTTTTAACATAAAACGTTTCACGTTATAACGTGATAACTTCTTGTTATAACATAAAGGTTTCACGTTATAACGTGATAACTTCTTGTTTTAACATAAAACGCTTCATGTTATAACGTGATAACTTCTTATCACGTTATAACATAAAGGTTTCACGTTATAACATAAAGGTTTCACGTTTATGTTATAACGTGAAACCTTTGTTATAATGTGAAGCATTTATGTTATAACGTGAAACCTTTATGTTATAACGTGAAACCTTTGTTATAACGTGATACGGATATTTTTTTCTGGTGTGGCAGCAATACGCTTCCGTAGTTTCACATGTATGTGTAGGATTATAACTGTTTGTTGGTTTCCTTAAACATATACGTGAATGAACAAAATTAAGTAAAAAAATATATATATTCCAAATATTTTTTTTTGTTTAGTTTTTTTCCCCCTTTTCGAGTAATACACGATCACTCGAGTATAGCATGTGATCAATCGATCTGGATTCTTCTTAAAAATGCCCATCCCTAATTGCACAATAATAGGTGGTAGTATAAGTATAGTAGCAAGGTAATTTAAAGCAGGTTGACTCTTTGTTTTGATTCAGGCGATGTGTTAAAGTTTGAGCCGCCACACGCTGCTAAGACTCCCAGCAGCTGTCTTATTTGATCAGTTTGTTTGTACTGTACTTAAGTATTGATGATGTTTCTTATGGACCCAAGGGAGGATACCTGTTACGTTGGTAATACACCACGGAGATCTGAATAAACGGCAAGTGATTTCCACTGCTTAGATCTGCAACTATTCAAACCTGAAGGATCTTAATGGAGAACGTCCCCCTGCGATTAAAGCATGAATCTTAAGTGGTGAAACAAAACACTGTATCTGAGCGTTACAGCAGTTTATCAGCCTTTTTTCTTTTTGTGTCGTTTATTTTCTCTCCCAGTTCCATGGGACGACCGTAGCTCATGAGGTAGAGCGGTTGTCTGGTAATCGGAGGGTTCCTGGTTCGATTTCCGCTCCTCCCGGGCAGCGTGTCCATGTGTCCTTGTGCAAGACACCCTCAATTGCTCCCGATGAGCAGGTTGGCACCTTGCATGGTAGCCTCCGCCATCGGTGTGTGAATGTGTGAGTTAATGGGTAAAATGTGAGGATCAGAAATTGTAAAATGCTTTGGATAAAAGCGCTCTATATGTAAATATAGATATATATTTTTTTATATGTGCTGTCGGAAGGCTTTGCATTTATAATCCATAAGGGTTGATGCTCAGATATCTCAGACTTGTGGGGTTGAAAATCTAACGATGTCTCCACTTTCAAAAAAACACAGCTTCACAGAGACAAAAAAGGATCTGAAATGTCTCTTGTTGCCGGGGCGATGTCTCTCTGCCCTGGTGCTCCACTCTGGCAGAGTCAAAGGAAGTAGAAATGTTAAGGAATGGTTTATTTTGGGAAAAACAATGAACAAAATGGCGACAAATCCTCTTAAGCTCCGATGTCGTCGAACTAGACGTCATAAGGCTCTCTTTTTTCCTTTCTTCTTCTGCATTTCTCCTAGAAGTGCTTCTTGACAGGGTTCACAGGCCTCTGTAGCACTTAGTCTATGTGACACATCAACTCTTTGCTGAAACCAATATTTATCAGATTATTTTAGACAGGGTTGATGAACACTTTGATGAACATTGTTACTCAGCTGATAGAGTTGTACCCGTCCTGCTGACTTGTCGTACAAAACGTGTAAGTCGCTTTGGATAAAAGCGTCAACTAAATGACAAAATGTGAATGTAGTGGCTATGGGCTGGGGTGACAGTGGCTCAGGAGGTAGAGCGGTCATCTGGTAGTCGGATGGTTCCCGGTTTGATTCCCGCTCCTCCCAGGCAGCGTGTCGATGTGTCCTTGTGCAAGACACCCCTAATTGCTCCCGATGAGCAGGTTGGCACCTTGCATGGTAGCCTCCGCCATCGGTGTGTGAGTTAATGGGTAAAATTGTACAGGATTGAGGAACAAAAATTGTAAAGTGGTTTGGAAAAAAGTGCTATATAAATGCACCATTTAGTGGCTACTGGCTAGGGTTGGGTACTGTTCACATTTGAACCGATACCAGTACCAGTTCCTGGAATTCGCTACCGGTACCCAACGGTACCCTTTTTTCTATACTTAAATCTCTCTAGTAAAAAAATAAATACAAGTCCAAACTTCTCAATGTCAACATTGTTATTTATTTAGAACATTTAGTTATTTATTGTTGTAACACCCCACACAAATTAAATCGCATGATCATGTATTATGTTTGTAAATGTTTAAATATCAACATTAAATATCTGGCCATCCTCAGTACTATCACTCCTGACCTCGTCTGGTCTTTCTAAAGACCCAAGAGACGGGACAGTAATATATATATTTGTGGAAAAGGCTCACTCTTGTCTAGTAAGATTACACTCTTATACTAAACATGTAAAGGTTCCGAAATTTGGTACCCATTGATTTAGCGCGAATCGGTACTCGGTAGTACCGATATAATTCGGTCAGTAGTACCCTTAAAAGTACAGAGTTCGGTACCCGACCCTAGTAGTGGCTCCTTCAGACAGTGTTTAATCCAGCGGTGGAAATCTTAGTCGACTACTCTGGGGCGACAGTGGCAGGAGGTAGAGCAGTCGTCTGGCAATCCGGAGGATCCCGGTTTGATTCCCGCTCCTCCCGGGCAGCGTGTCAATGTGTCCTTGAGCAAGACACTTAACCCCTAATTGCTCCCGATGAACAGGTTGGCACCTTGCATGGTTGCCTCTGCCGTCGGTGTGTGTAAGTGAGGGTAAAATGTGAGGAACAAATTGTAAAGCGCTTTGGATAAAATCGCTCTATAAAAAAATCAGCCATTTACCATTTACTAGTACTAGCTGTAGAATGGACAAATCTTTCAAGTTGCTCTTGCCACATTCCATTATGCAAATCATGCAGAAGGACCTTCTCGAATCAAGTGCTTATTAAAGACCCAAAGCGTATCTGTGACGAGTGCTGTGAATAGATGTGCTGATCATCATTCTCCAGGAAATAACAGCCAATCGGCTCCAGTGTTCCTGTCGTCACAGCGGTCCGCCACAGTATCAACAGGCCCGCTCAAAAATAACATTTCCCAAACTGATACCAATAACGTGCTAATTATGTCTCGTCATGCGTCTACAGTCCTCCCTTCCTACCGCTTAACTGTGTCTGTGTGATTCCAGAGCTTGTGGGGGAAACCCTTGAACAGCAAATAAAACATACCAAAAAAGAAAATGAATTGATTTAAAAAGTCTTACTTGACTAAGACAGGCCTGCACACCCAATGCAGACAGTTGTGTCCCAATGGCCACGCCTGCACCTGCCGTGAAGCATAGATGAACCTTGGGAGGAGCAGCCCTCTATGCCTTGTTTGAGTATAAGTAGGCCTAACACATAAGACTGGGACCTGGGCTTGGGCTATGACCTCTGCCAGTGGGTCTTGGACTTCCTGACTGGCAGATGAGGAGTTGTACGAGTTTGTCGTTGCTTCACCAAGCAGCCGGTCAATGACATCCTGTGTCAGCGAGCTGGCAGCTGATATATTTACGTGAAGCATGGCTTGGCAGGGTGCAGTACTCCAATTCAGCCATTGGCAATTCAGCTGTTGGGTGGGGGCGCTGCTGACACCGCTGCTCTGCTCTGTCTGCTCCTGCTCCATGCTTCACGTAAATATATCAGCTGCCAGCTCGCTGACACAGGATGTCATTGACCGGCTGCTTGGTGAAGCAACGACAAATGTAATGATTGTTTCGTTCATCGCATAGGCTATTTAATTTTAGCCTATTTTAATACAATTCAAATAATCAAATTGTGCTTAGAGGGAATTATTTTCACCGGACATTATGAGCAGCACCAAGTCGTTGGGAGGTGGAGATATACATCACGGCGCAAACCCACGATAATGTTGCCGTCTCTCTGCCAAATTTCTCAGTTCTTCGCTTGATATAATTAATACAAATGTCCAATATAACGGAATTCGTTAGCTCATAAAAATGTGATTATAACAGACTGCTGTTTATTAAGGTTGGGCAGACTGCCCACCGACACCTCAAGTCGGCAGCAGCACGCAGTCTCGAGGGACTTATTTTATTTGGAATATATTAATGACTGTATATACGCAAAAGTAGTCTAGTTTTAAGTTAAAATATTATAAATGCCTTGATGATGTCATTCTTTATATAGGCCTATCAATTGTTTTTAAGCTCAATAAACTCTGACCGGAATTTATCCCATTTGTCCGGTAGATTGAAATCTACCGGACACTCAGACCTGCAAAAAGAAAATCTAACGGAAACCCTGGTATAAGTAGGCCTAACACATAAGCCTTGTTTGAGTATAAGTAGGCCTAACCCATAAGCCTGGTTTGAGTATAAGTAGGCCTAACACATAAGCCTTGTTTGAGTATAAGTAGGCCTAACACAAGCCTTGTTTGAGTATAAGTAGGCCTAACACAAGCCTTGTTTGAGTATAAGTAGGCCTAACACAAGCCTTGTTTGAGTATAAGTGGGCCTAACCCCTAATTTGAGTATAAGTAGGCATAACCCCATAAGCCTTAGTATAATTAGACCTGGGCCCTCATTCATCAACGTGGACGTAGAACATGTTCTATTTCCACACGTAAGCACAGAATGTAGAATCAGTGTACGCACAGGAAAATCGGGATTCACCACACGTGCGTACGCAGGTTCTACGCACACCTGTCATGATGAATATGACTTTGATCCTACGTTTGAGCTCGTGCACTGTTTTAAGTATTTGCATACCAGAACCGCCCCGATTAACCATATACGGTAATGGTATACCCCCATGAAATGTGGAAAAATGGACTAAGCCGAGGGAAGCGTGTTATGAGAACGGTGATGTCGGATATGATATCTATTAACCATTGCTGCCTGGGCAGCGCAAACACTAATAAAGACCGCGCTGGAATATGACTGCCTTTTCCCGTGTTGTTTGATTAATACCCAGGGATTAAAGTTCTCCTCAATTTTATTCCAAATCGCGATGGATCTTCCGTCAATTTTCTACCTGCTGCATATGATTTCTAGAGGCATACTACAATCTATTTTGATGTCAGTATTGGGTAGCCTATATAAACAATAATACGAGAGCATATACAAGAACAATGAATCTCACTGCATGTATGATGTAGCCTGCCTTTCAATACATGAACTTGAATTCCATCATGTTTGTGTGCGGGACTCACAAGGCTGTTGTCACAATGGGTGGTACCGGTACAGTAATAATAACAGTCCACACAATATCACGATGGACCATGCCATAGCCTATGTTCTATTAGGACATGATCTGTGACGACAAATGTTCTAGAATGTTTGATTAAGATATCATACTCTGACAGCATGCCTATGATCAACAAAAACGCGAACTTGAATCCCATCATATACATAGTCTGTCCACTATCTGGTGTCATTGCAATGCGTTTTCTATTCTTTCTTATGCAGTAAAAAGGGGGAAGAACACTATATCGTGGGTGTTCATATGACTCTGCTTACAGCTTCGAAACTCCACTTGTTTCGTTTAACGTAAAGCCTTTTAAATATAATCAAACGTTCCCGTGTTTCTGCGGTCTGTGCGCAAAATAATAACGAGTTGAGATACGCGGAGCGCAGTCAGTCAGTAGCCTACACCCCGTATATTCCGATAACGCTATATAAACCATGCTCTGTATGAACCGTAATTCATTATAGTTCATTGTAAAATAGCAACAGTAGTGTAATTATGGTCAAAACCCTATAAATAGCATTTGGAATAATAGATCTTTCTCTCAGAATGAATGCAGCATGGTTTATATAGCGTTATCGGAATATATACGGGGTGTAGGCTACTGACTGACTGCGCTCCGCCAGTGTTGAAACTAATGCACAGAAGCTCATTTCCTTGTTGTAATAATATATTCTACCACTGGGCGTCAGCTAAGTGTGCTCAGAGCTGTGCGTAGACATAAGCACAAAGTCAAGTTCAAGTTGAAATTGATGAATCCCACTCTTTGCTTAGAAATGATCGTACGCACAGGGTAAGCACAAATCTGTGCGTAAGACACGTTGATGAATGAGGGCCCTGAACCCCAAATCTGAATCAAAACTTTTATTCGCAAATGTTGCCTATTTGGTTTGACATGGTTATCAGTGCAGGGACATAACAGTGTTTTGACTGGCTGACACACAGGCACAGACAATAAGGCATAATAATATAGACTGTACAGCATATTATACAACGGCATGCAAATTTCTCGATTCTGATTGGCCATTCACACGTCTTTATTGGTAACAATCCACGGTCCTGGGCTCAGGACCCGCCCACAACCAAATCACATAACCCTCCCCGGCTCACTCCGGGAGAAAACAGGATCGCGGAGAACAAATGGTTATGTTGAAAGCACCATAACGACTAAATATGAAGCGATTCTGTCAAGGGGAATGTGTTAGTATTTTAAACAATGTTGGATGATGTAATTGATGGGTCTTGACTCAATCTAGAACAAAAGAAAAATCGCGGATTGATTGATAGATTAATTGATTGATTTAAATTTCTTCCTTCCTACTTTCCGACTGCAGCGTTCTCTCTCACACTGTCCGACGCTGGCGTACCCACAAACACACACATACACACACACACACACACACACACACACACACACATACACACACACACACACACACACGCACACACACACTGTGACACACACACACACACACACACACACACACACACACGCACACACACACACACACACTCCTGTCTGCAACAGCGGGGGAGTCAGACTGAGAGAGAAGCAGCGCTGTTTTAAGTGAGCATGGTCTATTGAATTGATTGATTGGTTGATTGCTAATTTTATTACTGTACCCCTGGTTTCCAACTGGTTAAGTTTAGGCTAAAAGAAAGAAATAAAAAAATAGGGCGAAGAAAACGTTTTTTTCCTATAGGGCAAAGAAAACGTTTTAATAAATTTTCAATCAATCATTCCAATAATACACAGTTGGATGTGTTAGTTGGTTGGATGCACTTCAAGCTGCTTCCACATGAGGCAACTTCTCTCAATCATTCCAATAATACACAGTTGGATGTGTTAGTTTGGTTGGATGCACTTCAAGCTGCTTCCACATGGAGTTGTGGGAACTACTTTTTCTGGCGGATGGTTTTTTCAATAAATCTTCGATTAATGTGTGTTTATTGTATAGAAATAAGGTTGGATGAATCTGGCAGTTGTATAAAAGCTTTACACCACGTGCAGTCGTGATTTGTGACCAATAAACCATGCCTAGGGGGGTCTAACGACCCTCGGCTGCGCCTCGGGCCTAACAACCACCCCTAGGCATGGTTTATTGGTCACAAACCACTCCTGCGTGTGATGTAATGCTTAAATATGCCTTGTGTGAGTAAGTAGGCCAAGCCTGACTACCGTATTGCATGAGCCTTGTTTGAGCGAGAGCAGCTCACAGGGTTTGTGAAGTGAGAGACAGGTTGATGGACAAATCCACTACTTGGCCAGGATGGGTAACCCTCACAGGACCGACTCCCCTCCCCAAACCGTTTGATTTGATGCTACATTGCCAAGCAGGCAGGGGCTTAGTTATTATCCACAGTGGTACCAACAAACAAATAACGCCTGTCAGTTTGAATTTTCCACATTAGCATTGTTTGGAATCTGTATGTTGTAGATAGCATTCCAAGAATTAGATGAATCTCTTCTCGGCTATTGGAACGGCGGGAGTTAAAAATTCTGTCTGTCTCTCTGTCTGTCTGTCTGTCTGTCTGTCTGTCTGTCTGTCTGTCTGTCTGTCTGTCTGTCTGTCTGTCTGTCTGTCTGTCTGTCTGTCTGTCTGTCTGTCTGTCTGTCTGTCTGTCTGTCTGTCTGTCTGTCTGTCTCTCTCTCTCCCCGGGTCTTCTCTAGGTCTCGAGAGCAACGTCCCACTTGGATGCCCAAAACACGGCGTGTTCCCAAGCTGTCACCATGAACCGGAATAAGCGCGAAAAGGAGTATTACAGTTTAGATGTCGGGGATTCCACTTTCACGGTTTTGAAGCGCTACCAGAATCTAAGACCCATTGGATCGGGAGCACAGGGAATCGTCTGGTGAGTCTTTCCCAGGATGTGTGAGTTGGAACGTTGGAGGTGGGGGACCACGTAAGGGCCCAGAACCTCATTCCCCTGCTAATCCCTCGGCCCTCGTCAGTATTGATAGCTTATGCGAATATCGTTTTGTCTCAAAAAATATATATTTTCCCTTGTTTTTACTGGCAACTACAGTGTGTAGTGAATTGAGAGTGGACCCTGTTAACTGTTATCCTATTAAAACCACTGAACGGCATGCTGGGTACAGCTTGCTAGTTAGCCAGGTAGCATAATAGTCTGAACAGCTGGGAAGAAAGATTAAGAAAGAGAGACCGGATATGTTACATGGTAGCAACATTTTGTACGTTTGCCATGTTGTCTCACTAAGCTCACACATTTCAAGCATCAGTGATGTAAAGTTCAGAATGAATGATTCTGTTCCCGGAAATACGGTAGCCTGGTCCGCTAGCGTTGGCTGTTAGCAATGACAACTGCCGGCTAGCTTGCTTCTTTGATTATCTCACAATTTGCTATTAACTAAACCATATGTTATAGAAGCTCAGACATTTCAAGCATCAATGATGTAACGCAAGAATGGATGCTTTTGTTCCTGGAAATAAGGTTCCTCGAAAATATATAGCTGTTATTAGCAATGACAGCAGCCAGCTAGCTCGCTTGTTTGATTATGTTTGACACATGTTAACATGGGGGGTTCGAATAGTTCCCAGTGACTATCGAATAGTAATTTTGTGAATTTTATATATGATTGGCTGGTTATCAAGAGTATCCTCAACAGAAATGTTAAAAGCTAAAAGTGTTTCATGACCTCGGGACCAAACCAGGCCATGGAGACGCTGTTGTACATATACAAAAACAAAATGTAGATTTTGACCCCATTACTGAAAAGTTGAAGATGGATACCAATTTCCTCTCTGTGTGTTCAGTAGAAAGCTATCCGGCTTCAAACTAGCCTAGCTTAGCGCAAATGAGTGTAAGTGGATACGGACCACTAGCCTAGCCGTTGGTCAAAAACACCACTCAAGGAGTTTTATGCTAGGCTAGTAGTTTTTATCTGCTTCCATTCATTTGTGACTGACTCTGGAGAAGACGATAAGATGGCGTGTTCCTTCAACACACTTTCCTCCCAGCTCGCCCCATGACCACAGCCTGTAGTCAGTCACAGCCCCTGTAACACCGCCTCAGCTGTCTGTTTTGGCAGGTTGTGGCGGCTTTAAACGCCTGCCATGGTGCTGTTCTCACAAATGAGGTGTGTTGTCTCCTTCCCCAGCTCGGCGTACGACCACAACCTGGAGAGAAACGTAGCCATAAAGAAACTGAGCCGACCCTTCCAGAACCAGACCCACGCCAAGCGCGCCTACAGAGAACTGGTGCTCATGAAATGCGTCAACCACAAGAATGTAAGACATGCTAGACTGTGTGTGTGTAGATAAGATAAGATAAGATATTCCTTTATTGATCCCCTTGGGGAAATGCGGGTGTCATAGCAGCAAACGCTATAAACGCTAAAAAATGAAGTAAAAAAAAAAAGATAGTGTGTAAACAAAGATGCAGATGAGGGTCTATATGCCCTATCGGTTATATTATATGTTACAATAAATATAGGCAATCATCTTTTTTTATCAAACGGTATACACAAGGTATCCTTAAAGGTTCAGTATAATGGAAATTGCGTTTTTCAATCTCATTGCCTGACTTTTACAGAAGGTATGTTGATGTAATATTAGCCAACGTGTTAGAACTGTTGTTGTTTTTGTTGTGAAAATTACGACTACAGCACGTTGATCACACCCCCAGAATCAAACTATTTCAGATCCCATCTGCTTCCCTGAAGAGATTGCATCATCTACTCTGGTTACCCTGATTGGCCCATCAGTCAGTCTGTCCGTCAGTAGTTGTAAAGGATATCAGCTAGCTAGTCCACAAACAAGTCGTTAAAAAAAAGCTACAATTTCTCCAGCAGCTGTGCTAGCACAGTTAGCCAGTGTTTACCTCCCATAGCAAGCGATCACACTGTTCACGGTTCATGAATGTGGTTACATTTGAAAGCTTAATGTATTATGATACTAACTTGACATCTCCTTTCAATGAACGGAAGGCCACGCCCCCTAAACATACTGAGAGTTGGCTGTGCTCGGAGAGGGTGAAACACTAAAACAAATCAAATGAAGCCGATACACCTGAAGCAACTGACACTCCTGACGTTAACATTCCACAATACGCTTTTTGTGACTGAATTAACATCATTGTACTGGACCTTTAAGACATGCCTGCAAGGCTCATACCTATTAATTCTATAGACTATGTACTATATATGTACTCCATAGACTATATATGTACTATATATAGACTATGTATGTACTCTATAGACTATATATGTACTCCATAGACTATATATGTAATCTATATGTACTCTATAGACTATATATGTAACGTCACAGTGACCAATTGCAGTCACTCTTATTGTCTGGGACCAAATACGGCCACGCCCCACTCCAAGTAAAAAGTGGGAATCTCTAGAATGGGTTTGAGGCGACGCTAGTATACGGAAGTGGCTCTCAAGGTGACGATTAGACAACACTTTATGTTGTCAGTAGATTGCAGCATTGGTTTAAAATTAAAAGGTGAAAATGTTGAAAACTACAACACTGCATTTCCCAAGAGCGTTAGCACAGGTCGCAGGTCACTGGGATGTGTCTATATTCTTCGACGTGATCTGAACAGCGGTAAACTAATACTGCGACCTCGGTATAGAGCAGGGGTGGCCAACCCGCGGCTCGCGAGCCGCATGCGGCTCTTTGCCCGTCAATGTGCGGCTCTTCCATCCATAATTTTTTTTTTTTTTTTTTTTTTTTTTTTACTTTTTTTTTTTTTTTTTTTTTACTTTTTTTTTTTTATGTCACTCATTCAATAAGGACGTAGAATAAACATTTACAATTTTTTTTAAATGGTCCATTTGCATGTTCTTGGTATCTGAATCTAGGGACATTATATGGATCAGTGTCAGAAATAGTGTGTCTGTTACTAGGCTTGAGTAAATTGTAATGAACCAAAGGAGAATATCAATTCTATTTAAAAAAAAAAATTATCTTTGACTGTAAATAACACCATGCTAAAATTGACCAGACCTGAAAAATCTAAGCAAATGAATAAAGGGAAGATGATTAAACAGAAGGTTTTGTAGATACAGTACTGAATTCTGCCATCTTTTTTATAATGTAAATTTCTCCACCATTTTTCATCATATTGCAACACCGTTTTTTGCAAGACGTTCACAGAAAGGTAGAGAACCTAACTGCGTTCTGTTTTATGGCAATAACGTTCAGGTTTGTGGGAGATAATCCCAAAAAATAAGAGAAATTAAAAAGTAAATCCAGAAGTCAGATGATTGACAGGGGCTGGTGTGAGCTGGGTAGGGTCGTTTTTCGAAATTTGAAAGCCCTGAGTCTCTTCCTTCAAAAGACTACACTCACTTTTGGCTGTGCCACTTCCTCCTGTCAATATGCGCCGGTTTCCGACTCAATGCCCTGAGATTTCTATAATCTTATATTTCACTAATAACAGTTAAAATAATTGGTAAACAAACATAATGCTGAAAATATACACTTTTACTGTATATCTCGGGCTTAAGAGGTTAACCCTGTGAGGCCCAAATTAAAAAGAAATTAGCAACTTCAGAGGCCAGAGGGTGGGACATATAAACACATTTACTATCAAATAGCATTGTGAGGCTGAACAACAGGACCAATTGACTATACATGTGCTTAAAGGGGAACTATCTTATAAATGGCTTTTTTCAGTGTTTACCATTGTTTCTTAGCTATGTGGACTTATATTAATAGGATATATGTCTCTAATTCTCATATTGGCGAATTCTTCCAATTCTCCTCTCACAATATTCACCCTCACTGAACTGAGTCATCTGAAAATGTGCATATCTGTGATGTCAGAGATTTCTCAGCTGCATAATAATGTGGCAGTTGATGTGGCAGTTGGCATCAGGCCACACAGTGGTTGGAGCCCAGCCTCAAAACGGCTTAAGATCTTGAGGTAGAAAAATGCGGTTTTTAGTACTTGATTAGAAATACAAAACAATGCATTTTTTTTGAAAAAAACCTAGGTGTTCCATAGACTCACAGGAATTGTGTAAAAGTGCCCAAATAGTGAAAGAAATAGTAAAATAGTTCCCCTTTAACATTTTTTAAATAAACATTATTTTTTTAAATGGCTAAAAGTGATTTTGTAATTTTGCAACCGTGGGTCTCACAGGGTACTTTTAACCCTGTGAGGCCCAAATAAAAAAGACATTAGCAACTTCAGAGGCCAGAGGGTGAGACCTATAAACACATGAAGGGTGCCGTGACTGAAAAAAAAGGTTGAGAAACGCTGGTATATGGTGTGGCTCTTTGTGGTACCACAGTCATTTTTTTGTGGCTCTTAGTCTCTGACTGGTTGGCCACCCCTGGTATAGAGGGTTTCCGTTAGAAAAAATTGTTGCCGGTCTCCGTGACCTGCAAGATTTCAATCTACCGGACAAATGAGATTAATTCCGGTCATAGTTTATTGAGCTTTAAAACAATTGAATAAAGAATGTCATCCTCAAGGCATGTAGATTTATAATATTATTACTTAAAACTATAGGCTACTTTTGCGTATACAGTCATTAATATATTCCAAATAAAACAAGTCCCTCGATACTCCGTGCTGCTGCTGACTTGAAATAAAATAGACCGCGTATGTGGGCAGTCGGTCCGACACTAAACAGCAGTCTGTTATAATCACATTTTTATGAGCTAACAAATTCCGTTATATTGGACATTTGTATTAATTATATCAAGCGAAGAACTGAGACATTTTGCAGAGAGAGACGGCAACATTATCGTGGGTTTGCGTGATGTATATCTCCACCTCCCAACGACTTGGTGCTGGTCATAATGTCCGGTGAAAACAACTCCCTCCAAGCACAACTTGACCACCCGAACCGTACCAAAACAGGCCAAAATTAAATAGCCCATGCGACGAACGATTCATTACATTTGTTTCATCGTTGCTCCACCAAGCAGCCGGTCCAACAATGAAAGCTGTTATCAGCGCGAGCCGGCCGCAGTTAGTTTGCAAGAAGCATCCAGCTGCAGACCCGCAGAGCAGCTTTCCAGGTCTGGGGACCGCACTGTGCCAGCAAAGCTGGTGGGTTCTGTGGGTCTGCAGCTGCATGCCTTCCGCAAATCCAGCAGCAAGCTCTCGCTGAGCGAAGCAACGACAACAAACGCAATGATTGTTTCGTTCATCGCATAGGCCACCCAACTCCAGCCCATCCAAATACAATTCAAATAATCAAACTGTGCCCAGAGGGAACTATTTTCACCGGACACTATGACCGGAGAGATTAAATATGTCGGACTTCAACAGATTTTGCCGGTCAAATACCGGTAATTACCGGCTAACGGAAACCTTATGGTCAACTAATTATCTTACCAAAAGTGCGCTGGTAGCGTTGCATATGTTGTCTAAAGGGGGACATATGGTACAATTTAAGATTCTAATGATAATCGGCATATAAAGGACAACATAGAGCATCGTTAATTTGTAAGAAACCTCAATGAAAACGGCGCAGGGTGCTATTGTTATGAAAATGTGATAGAATCCTATAAAAATGTGGACGCATTTGGTTTACGTTCCGTTACTCTATAGACTATATATGTACTCCATAGACTATATGTACTATATAGACTATGTACTCACTATATATGTACTCTATAGACTATATATGTACTCTATAGATTGTGTATACTCTATAGACTATGTATGTACTCTCTATAGACTATATATGTACTCTCTAGTCTAGACTATATATGTACTCTCTATAGACTATGGCACCAGGGATAATTACATCATATCCTGGGTATTGGTAATAATAGTAATAATAAAATTGTGTCACCATGTTTATACAGTTTTGGCTTTGAGATTTGGGTCCATAGCACCATAACCCATTATCTAGTGGTGGTTCATTCATATCCTCTTTGTTTTCACATAATGCTGAAGGCAACATATTACCAGCATTACAACCCATCTCCTCTCCCTCCCGCCCAGTGAATAGTAATCATGCATTTTATGTATCTCTCATAGATCATCGGCCTATTAAATGTATTCACGCCACAGAAGACACTGGAGGAATTCCAAGATGTGTGAGTATCTGTTTAAAAGCCCAGTTACTGCTGCCCTGACGCTTGTCTGTGAAACCAATGTAAGATGGTAGTTCGCTCTCGAGACTTTTAGGACCTCGGATGTTGCTCCACTGAGATCTTTCAGGACCTCTGACGTACAGTAGCTCCACTGAGATCTTTCAGGACCTCGGATGTAGCTCCACTGGAATTCCACAGACTTGTATGCGTGCGCACCACAGGTAGAAGATGGAATGTTATAGGTAGAGGACAGCTATAATCAAATAAATAATAACAATAACAATAGTTACTCTTATGTAATATATATGCACATATATGAATATAATAATCATATGATGATAATAATAATGTCAAGCATCAATGAAGGTTAAATGCTGTAATAGAAAGTGAGTGAGGAGGACAAGTCACATTCTCAATGGGAATGCAGTCTTTGGAGGCCAATACCTGCGTAGTTGACAAAAACAAAACATTTGAACAACCTTTACGTTCGGCAGCACCCTGCGCAGACACTCATCTCATACCCGTTGTCCTTCCACACGTAGCACGTACCATTTCAATAAAGGTAATAAAAAAATATATATATATAAATCATTATAAATAATGAATAAATATTTGTACGAGCTCACTAGACCCTTAGCTATATGTTACACATCCCTCGATGCACAAATATCTGTGGAGTCACAGCCTGCCAGTCACTCAGAGGCACGCGGGACGTCTCTCCGCGGCTAAATGTCAACAAGAAGGGTTCCACGTCGTTTCTTAAAGGAGAGCTCCTGGATATATTTAGCCCTGTGCTGCATGCGACTGGAAGTCCACTAGCTGTCTGCGAGAGTGGAAAGTGGTCGTGTGCGTGTGTGTGGGCTCGCTGAGATGAGGGATAAGTGATGGGTTAGTACATCGCGGAGTAGGATGGGAACAAGTGTGATTAATTCCGTCCTTGCAGAGAAGCTGTGTGTGTGTGTCAGTGTGTGTGTGTCAGTGTGTGTGTGTCTGTGTGTGTGTGTGTCTGCCTGATTGGAGCTAAAAAGAAAAATGGACAAATCATAGCCAGAAGGCTGCTGGGTAAACAGACCGTTTCTGGATGAAGGAGGCCACTCTTTTGTGTGTGTGTGTGTAGTTTGTTTCTCTGTGTGTGTGTGTGTATATGTGTACGTGTGTAGTATGTATGCTTGTGTGTAGTATGTTTGTGTATGTATGACATGTATGTTTGTTTGTGTATAGTGTGTGTAGTATGTATGCGTGTGTACGGTGTGTGTGTGTGTGTGTGTGTACGTGCGTGCACTGGTCTATATGGTCCTGGTTCTGTATTCCTGGTCTTATCTTTATGTATCCGTCTATTCTCACTGTATATGGTGGAGCCTATAGCCAGACCTGCTGTACACCCTCCCACTGCCCTGCTACACACATGTAGAGATGGGGCTGATAGATAGAAATGTGTGTGTCCTGCCTAATAACCCATCCTGCAGCGTGACGAGTGTGTGTGTGCGTGTGCGTGCGCGCGTGCGTGTGTTTATCTCAACCCTAAGGGCTATCTGCTGCTGTAGTTGATGAATACAACTGGTGCATCTGTCTTGTCTGTCTATCTCTATGTGTGTGTGTTTGCGTGCACATGTCTGTGAGTGTGTGTGTGTGTGTGTGTGTGTGTGTGTGTGTGTGTGTGTGTGATTGAACCTTTCGGGCATCCCTCCAGTTACTTGGTAATGGAGCTGATGGTTTCCAAGTGCGTTTGTGTGCGTGTTTGTGTTCGTGTTGGTGTTGGTTCTTGTGTGAGTTTGTTTGAACCCCCCGGGCGTCTCCTTCCAGCTACCTGGTGATGGAGCTGATGGACGCCAACCTCTGCCAGGTGATTCAGATGGAGCTGGACCACGAGAGGCTGTCCTACCTGCTCTACCAGATGCTGTGTGGCATCAAGCACCTCCACGCTGCGGGCATCATTCACAGGGTTAGTCACACACACACACAGACACACAGACAGACGGAGTTCATTTTTCTCATGTTTATATATTCAGAGTTAATTTCATTGCCTATATTTATGTCTTTTTTATATTACCCTGCCCATACCTGTACCTCCCCTCCCACATGCTGCTATGACGCCCGAATTTCCCCAAGGAGATCAATAAAGGAACATCTTATCTTATACACAAGTGTGAAGCTCACCTCCCTTTATGCAGCTAACATCATACCAGGGCTAGATTACACACACATGCCTCCACACTGCAGGCATCATAGACACGCAGCACATGTGCATTCAGACACCTACATAACATTGGCACTCATACACTCATAATATCCATATACAATACACTCATAATATCCATATACAACACACACACAGACAGACAGACACACACACACACTTGTCGGTCAGCGACAAGGTGGGACAGCTGTTGCCTCGCCAGGCAGAACTAATGTGACCCACAGGCGAGGCCATCTAGCCACAGTCACGTCTGCTCGGCACGCAGCCTCTTTCATAAGGTGACCAGATGCAATATGAGTCACGCGTTACACAAAGTTAGTTTCCTGTGTCTTTATTTATTCATCCCCCCTCCTGCCTCTCCACAGTCTGTTTATTTTTTTTTCTGACCTTGCCGCCATCTGTACGTGACGTTTATCTACTCTGTAAAGCTTTTATTATATTTTATTTTTTAGACCTTAGTGGTGTTACCTGGTGGTGGAGTTGGGTTATGTGGAAAAAATATAAATATAAATATCACTATATAAATTATGACTGATATATATCACAATATCTGCCACAAAAAAAAGAGAAATGTATATATATATATTTTTTCCTAAAGTTATTTATTTTACCTCCGGAGTCATTTGATAGGATCCTCATTTTTCAATTATGCAGAGCAGGGTACATGATGAATTACAAAACATTCATCGTTTAAGGGGAGACACTACAGGTGAATAGGGTAAAAAAATGTACTAATAGATATCACAATGAAACTTCCCCAGTTGATTACTTATATTAAGACAAGACTTTTTTGTATTACAAGTTTTCTGAAATTGTATGTTTAAATATGCAAATGAGCATTATCTACTTAAATATGCACTAATTTGCATATAATTCCAGGACAGAAATCTGAACATTGGATAAAGCCATTTTCAAAATTATAGTTTCATTTTGTTGACATATTAGAGCCAAAGGTTATTACAGAGGGGATTTTGGATATCTCTTTTTATCACTCCATAAATCAGAAAATACTCCATTCAGTCAATTTTTATGGTAAAATTCCATATTTCGCCATGTTTTTAGGAATAAAATGTGATATAAATCAGGGTATGAATGCGATATCAACAAACCCTTCTGTAAATACCTTCAGAACATAGATATGAATAGAACTGGAAGTTTTGGTGTATGTGAGTGCTACTGAAGTGGAGATTTCTGGCTCAGAGTATGAGGAAAAACTCTTAAAACTCATTTTTGGGAAAACGCCTTCAAAGTTCTGTATTGTAAAATGCCATACTTTTTTTTTTTGAAACAGATATTTACAAACACAATATCTAATCAAACCATTAGTAATAGACAACCTAAACACATGCCTGATAACTGAATAATAATAATAATAATGATGTTATTGAACTGAACAGAACTACACACAGGCTACAGTGTAGTACAGTGTAGTACCCCCTAATAGGCAAAATATATTTAAATAGATATCACTATGAAACTTTCCCAGTTTGTTATGTACATATAAACTAAGAAAAAATAAATTGCAAGTTTTCTGAAATGTATGTTTATATATGCAAATGAGGCACTTCCCCATTAAATATGTGCACATTTATGGATGCAATAAGGAAAAATGAAGTAAAATAAACAACTAAATGTGTGTTATTGACGTTTTATTGTCACTAGTTTCATAGAAGACATGTTTAGGAAGCAAAATATAACAATCTCAAAATCAACAAAAAAAGTATATTTGCCTATTCACCTGCAGTGTCTCCCCTTAAAATAAACAAACGCAAAACGCGGTATCAACACAAAAAGCAGTCTTTCCAAGTTCAGTCCCGGCATAGGGCGCCTGGAGAACCATAGGGCGCCTGGAGAACCATAGGGCGCCTGGAGAACCATAGGGCTCCTGGAGAACCATAGGGCTCCTGGAGAACCATAGGGCGCCTGGAGAACCATAGGGCGCCTGGAGAACCATAGGGCGCCTGGAGAACCATAGAGCGCCTGGAGAACCATAGGGCGCCTGGAGAACCATAGGGCTCCTGGAGAACCATAGGGCTCCTGGAGAACCATAGGGCGCCTGGAGAACCATAGGGCTCCTGGAGAACCATAGAGCGCCTGGAGAACCATAGGGCTCCTGGAGAACCATAGAGCGCCTGGAGAACCATAGGGCACCTGGAGAACCATAGAACCATAGGGCACCTGGAGAACCATAGGGCGCCTGGAGAACCATAGGGCGCCTGGAGAACCATAGGGCGCCTGGAGAACCATAGGGCACCTGGAGAACCATAGGGCACCTGGAGAACCATAGGGCACCTGGAGAACCATAGGGCTCCTGGAGAACCATAGGGCGCCTGGAGAACCATAGGGCTCCTGGAGAACCATAGGGCACCTGGAGAACCATAGGGCGCCTGGAGAACCATAGGGCTCCTGGAGAACCATAGGGCTCCTGGAGAACCATAGGGCACCTGGAGAACCATAGAACCATAGGGCACCTGGAGAACCATAGGGCACCTGGAGAACCATAGGGCGCCTGGAGAGAACCATAGGGCGCCTGGAGAACCATAGGGCGCCTGGAGAACCATAGGGCACCTGGAGAACCATAGGGCGCCTGGAGAACCATAGGGCTCCTGGAGAACCATAGGGCACCTGGAGAACCATAGGGCACCTGGAGAACCATAGGGCGCCTGGAGAACCATAGAGCGCCTGGAGAACCATAGAGCTCCTGGAGAACCATAGAGCGCCTGGAGAACCATAGAGCGCCTGGAGAACCATAGGGCGCCTGGAGAACCATAGGGTGCCTGGAGAACCATAGGGCGCCTGGAGAACCATAGGGCGCCTGGAGAACCATAGGGCTCCTGGAGAACCATAGGGCTCCTGGAGAACCATAGGGCGCCTGGAGAACCATAGGGCGCCTGGAGAACCATAGGGCGCCTGGAGAACCATAGGGCTCCTGGAGAACCATAGGGCACCTGGAGAACCATAGGGCACCTGGAGAACCATAGGGCGCCTGGAGAACCATAGAGCGCCTGGAGAACCATAGGGCGCCTGGAGAACCATAGAGCTCCTGGAGAACCATAGGGCGCCTGGAGAACCATAGAGCGCCTGGAGAACCATAGGGCTCCTGGAGAACCATAGGGCGCCTGGAGAACCATGGGGCGCCTGGAGAACCATGGGGCGCCTGGAGAACCATAGAGCGCCTGGAGAACCATATAGCACCTGGAGAACCATAGATCGCCTGGAGAACCATAGGGCAGCGCCTGGAGAACCATAGGGCGGGCTCCTGGAGAACCATAGGGCTCCTGGAGAACCATAGGGCGGGCTCCTGGAGAACCATAGGGCTCCTGGAGAACCATAGGGCTCCTGGAGAACCATATGGCGCCTGGAGAACCATAGGGCACCTGGAGAACCATATAGCGCCTGGAGAACCATAGGGCTCCTGGAGAACCATAGGGCGCCTGGAGAACCAGACAGTCACTGGAGTGCGTCACCGTCACGTGCAGTGAAGGAAGCAGGGAAGGATACAAAGGAAATAATTAATAAAAGAATGTGGTGTTTGTTGTTACACCCGTCAAAAACATGTTCAATGCATGAGAAGAAAGAGCTACTAGAAAAGGGCATGCACTGCTGCCAGCAGCTGCAGAACTCCAGCACTGTTAGGACTGTCTGACCACTAAGTGTGTCTGACTCTTAACCACCAAAACCTGCACGGACTACAACGTATGGCGTATATCTTGCCAGTTAGGGCACCTTGTGTATACTGTTTACTTTTACTCGTACTCATAGTATATATTCAGATTCAAATTCTGTATTGCCTATATTTATTGTAACATATAATATAACCGATGGGGCATATAGACCCTCATCTGCACCTTTGTTTACACCTCCCCTCCCCCATGCTGCTATGACGCCCACATTTCCCCCAGGGGATCAATAAAGGAATATCCTATTTTATGTTATCTAAAATTTTGACTTTCTTTGAAAAAGAAAAAAGTCCTTTCCCATTGTGAATCTTTTCTCCTACACGTCAAAAAGCATGTTCAGCTGAGATACAATCCAACTATACTGCAGAATAGTTTGAATATCAAAAAGATGAAATATCTTTCATCAACCATAGACTTATCCGCCCACGACACACCACAAACCATAGACTTATCCCCCACGACACACCACAAACCATAGACTTATCCCCCACGACACACCACAAACCATAGACTTATCCCCCACGACACACCACAAACCATAGACTTATCCCCCCACGACACACCACAAACCATAGACTTATCCCCCCACGACACACCACAAACCATAGACTTATCCCCCACGACACACCACAAACCATAGACGTATCCCCCACGACACACTACAAACCATAGACTTATCCCCCCACGACACACCACAAACCATAGACGTATCCCCCACGACACACTACAAACCATAGACTTATCCCCCCACGACACACCACAAACCATAGACTTATCCCCCACGACACACCACAAACGCCTCAGCCAGTCCATGTCCTTACTACTGTTAGGACTATCCGACTCTTATTAATAATAAACACTGTTAGGACTATCCGACTCTTATTAATAATAAACACCGTTAGGACTATCCGACTCTTATTAATAATAAACACTGTTAGGACTATCCGACTCTTAATAAACACTGTTAGCACTATCCGACTTTTATTAATAATAAACACTGTTAGGATTTAGAGCAGATGTTATCCAAAAAGATTATTCCAATTCCTGATCGCCATTCCAAATATCGATCACGCTTATTGATTACAGTGTTTGGTACTGTGTAAGGGATAATGTATGCCTACGAGGTCATTGTCGCAAAATAATTGACCGACACGGAGTTTAAAATACCGAGGCGCCGCGCCGAGGTGTTTTAAACGTAGTGAAGGTCAATTATTTTGCGACAATGACCGAGTAGGCTATACATTATCCCGCTTATTACATGGCTAACTTACTAACAATATACCTAATTCATTTGACAAATCGCAGTTGTTCTGTGGCTCTGTCAGCCCAAATAAAGTGATTATTATTATCGCGGGCAGCCTCTGGCTCCGCTGTCAGTGCAGCGCTATACATTATCCCGCTTATTACATGGCTAACTTACTAACAATATACCTAATTCATTTGACAAATCGCAGTTGTTCTGTGGCTCTGTCAGCCCAAATAAAGTGATTATTATTATCGCGGGCAGCCTCTGGCTCCGCTGTCAGTGCAGCGCTATACATTATCCCGCTTATTACATGGCTAACTTACTAACAATATACCTAATTCATTTGACAAATCGCAGTTCTGTGGCTCTGTCAGCCCAAATAAAGTGATTATTATTATCGCGGGCAGCCTCTGGCTCCGCTGTCAGTGCAGCGCTATACATTATCCCGCTTATTACATGGCTAACTTACTAACAATATACCTAATTCATTTGACAAATCGCAGTTGTTCTGTGGCTCTGTCAGCCCAAATAAAGTGATTATTATTATCGCGGGCAGCCTCTGTGTTCTGGCTCCGCTGTGTTCTGGGTCCGCTCGTCGCTCCGCCCCCTGTCATCGCCGGCACGGCAGTGTCTAATTGCACTGAAACAGTGTGTCAGTGGGCTTGATTGCGAACAGCTGCGCTCTGCGGTCATTATTGAAAAATCTGCGGTCATTATTGAAAAATAATGACCGCAGTCGGGGGGGCTATTGACCAATCGCAAGCAAGCATTTCGGCGAATGTGAAAACGCCATGTAATAAAAATACATAATCTACGCGTTTTCCGGGCCGGCGAGCACAATCGATCCTTCAGTTGGCTTGAGGGAAAAGTTAAATGAGCAAACTGGCCACCCCCCCTTCGTCAGTGTAAAGTAATGGGGTGCAGTTACACAGGGAGAGACGATATGGGGCGGTATCTTCCCAATTGAGCTCAGAGAGACTCTGCAGCACTAACCCGAGGCTCGATTGATTAAATATGAATTCAAATCGCCAATAAAAAACAAAACGACAAACAAACGCTATATAGCGTCGGGGGCACTCAAAGGTCGGCATGAACTAACGACAAAACGTGTCCGTGGCACTCAATGTGTTAGTAATAAACAGTACTGTTAGGACTATCTGACTCTTATTAATAAACACTGTTAGGACTATCTGACTCTTAATAATAAACACTGTTAGAACTATCTGACTCTTAACACTTTGGATGCCACGCCCGAGATTTCTCTGGTTTACCCCCCGACCGTTGAATGCCCATCACGAGATTATTATAATTTTTTTTTTATTAGCGATCTGAAATCATATTGCACCAAGCACCGCCGGCGCTCGGATGTGAAAAAAGCGCCCCCCTATCGTCTCCCAGATGGTAAATCACCCTTTTGGATTGGACTCAATGAAAGTGAATGGGAGAACGGATTTCTGACTCCACATTTTACTTCTCACTGATGTAACCGGGGTCTACCAGAGTTCATTCTGGAACCTTGGTGCCGCGGCGAATATGTGTTCTACTGTACACATGGTGGATCAATACAATTATCGATTTTTTCGAATGGCGATCGGAAATTGGAATAAACCATTTGGATACCATCTGACCTCAGGTAAGGAATCTGTTATCAGTCTTAGGATAATCAGACTCGTTTTCACGGAGATATAAGCGTTTCCACTATATGTGATATAGCTGTTTTGACTGTAAAAGCCATCAGGAAATAAGAGCAGAGATTATCAGCGCGCGGCACGAGCGTGCGTGCGCACACATACTATCGATCATCTAGCGTTTATTTGAAAACGATTCATAAATAGGCAGACAAATGACAACGTTCTGGAATATTCCAGTAAAAGACGATTATCATCATAGGGTTGTTTTTTCCGCGAAAACGAGTGATTTTCAAAATGCTATCAAATGGAAATGAAGTGATAAAAAAACAATCTGCCTTGACAATGTTGACTGGAAAATGAGTCTTTGATAAGCGACGGGCAGATTAGACACATAGCCATAATTTAAAACATAGATTAGGCGATATTAAGTTAACATTGGAGTGGGTTTGGTCATCAAGGGGGTAAAAAGGAAAACACGGCGTGGCATCCAAAGTGTTAATAATAAACACTGTTAGGAATATCTGACTCTTAATAATAAACACTGTTAGGACTATCTGACTCTTAATAATAAACACTGTTAGGACTATCTGACTCTTAATAATAAACACTGTTAGGACTATCTGACTCTTAATAATAAACACTGCATGGACTCTGGTGCAGCTTGTTATACCATGTATAGTACCATCATCACTATTACTACTGTTGAATCCTGCCACTCACTACTGTTCACTACTACTACTACTACTACTACTACTACTACTACTACTACTACTACTACTACTACTACTACTACTGTTATCACTAGTATCATTACTACTTGCACTTTGTTCTATGTTCTATTATTATTACTACCTATCTTACCTGTACTAGGGATGGGGGGCGGGTATCACAAAATTACTCAAATTCAATGGGAACTATTAAATTACTAATAAAAAAACTGAGATAAGATGAACCCGACAGCACTGAGATTGATTTCCTAATTCATATATACATTTTTGTCACGCACAGAGCCATCACATGAGACGGTTATCAAACAGCAGCTGCACGCAAATTAAGTGATTAATTAAGTTTTCTTCATTACCTGACAACTCGAGGGGAACGAGTGGCGTTCAGCATGTTAGTTGGAAATGAATGAAACTCCACGAGGATGCAATGAATAACCACTCTCTGTTTCACCTGTTCTGTTCCACCTGTCCCCTGTTCCACCTGTCCCCTGTTCCACCTGTCTCCTGTTCCACCTGTCCCCTGTTTCAACTGTCCCCTGCTTCATCTGTTCCCCTGTTCCACCTGTCCCCTGTTCCACCTGTCCCCTGTTTCAACTGTCCCCTGCTTCATCTGTTCCCCTGTTCCACCTGTCCCCTGTTTCAACTGTCCCCTGCTTCATCTGTTCCCTGTTCCACCTGTCCCCTGTTCCACCTGTCCCCTGTTTTAACTGTTCCCTGTTCCACCTGTCCCCTGTTCCACCTGTCCCCTGCTTCATCTGTTCCCCTGTTCCACCTGTCCCCTGTTCCACCTGTCCCCTGTTTTAACTGTTCCCTGTTCCACCTGTCCCCTGTTCCACCTGTCCCCTGCTTCATCTGTTCCCCTGTTCCACCTGTCCCCTGTTCCACCTGTCCCCTGTTTCAACTGTCCCCTGCTTCATCTGTTCCCCTGTTCCACCTGTCCCCTGTTTCAACTGTCCCCTGCTTCATCTGTTCCCCTGTTCCACCTGTCCCCTGTTCCACCTGTCCCCTGTTTTAACTGTTCCCTGTTCCACCTGTCCCCTGTTTTAACTGTCCCCTGTTCCACCTGTCCCCTGTTCCACCTGTCCCCTGTTCCACCTGTCCCCTGTTCCACCTGTCCCCTGTTCCACCTGTCCCCTGTTTTAACTGTTCCCTGTTCCACCTGTCCCCTGTTTTAACTGTCCCCTGTTCCACCTGTCCCCTGTTCCACCTGTCCCCTGTTCCACCTGTCCCCTGTTCCACCTGTCCCCTGTTCCACCTGTCCCCTGTTCCACCTGTCCCCTGTTCCACCTGTCTCCTGTTCCACCTGTCCCCTGTTTCAACTGTCCCCTGCTTCATCTGTTCCACCTGTCTCCTGTTCCACCTGTCCCCTGTTTCAACTGTCCCCTGCTTCATCTGTTCCCCCTGTCCCCTGTCCCCTGTTCCACCTGTTCCACCTGTTCCACCTGTTCCCCCTGTCCCCTGTTCCACCTGTCCCCTGTTCCACCTGTTCCACCTGTTCCACCTGTTCCACCTGTTCCCTGCTTTATCTGTTCCCCTGCTTTATCTGTTCCCCTGCTTCATTTGTTCCCCTGCTTCATCTGTTCCCCCTGTTCCACCTGTTCCCCCTGTCCCCTGTTCCACCTGTCCCCTGTTCCCCCTGTCCCCTGTTCCACCTGGCCCCTGCTTCATCTGTTCCCCCTGTTCCCTGTTCCACCTGTCCCCTGTTTCAACTGTCCCCTGTTTCAACTGTCCCCTGTTCCACCTGTCCCCTGTTCCACCTGTTCCCTGCTTTATCTGTTCCCCTGCTTCATTTGTTCCCCTGCTTCATCTGTTCCCCCTGTTCCACCTGTTCCACCTGTCCCCTGTTCCCCCTGTCCCCTGTTCCACCTGGCCCCTGCTTCATCTGTTCCCCCTGTTCCCTGTTCCACCTGTCCCCTGTTCCCCCTGTTCCACCTGTCCCCTGTTCCCCCTGGCCCCTGCTTCATCTGTTCCCCCTGTTCCCTGTTCCACCTGTCCCCTGTTTCAACTGTCCCCTGTTCCACCTGTCCCCTGTTCCACCTGTCCCCTGTTCCACCTGTCCCCTGTTCCACCTGTCCCCTGTTCCACCTGTCCCCTGTTCCACCTGTCCCCTGTTTCAACTGTTCCCTGTTCCACCTGTCCCCTGTTCCACCTGTCCCCTGTTCCACCTGTCCCCTGCTTCATCTGTTCCCTGTTCCACCTGTCCCCTGTTCCACCTGTCCCCTGCTTTATCTGTTCCCCTGCTTCATCTGTTCCCCGTAGGACCTGAAGCCCAGCAACATAGTGGTGAAGTCTGACTGTACGCTGAAGATCCTGGACTTTGGCCTGGCCAGGACGGCCGCCACTGGCCTCCTCATGACCCCCTACGTGGTCACCCGCTACTACCGTGCCCCGGAGGTCATCCTGGGAATGGGCTACCAGGCCAACGGTGAGTTGAGGACGCGCTTCGGTCGGTCGGTCGGTCGGTCGGTCGGTCGATTTGATTGACACTTGAATCGGCCAACGAGGAGCTAATGCTGCTGCTGCAGGGCGCTGCCTGGCCTGCCGCATGCCTCTCACTTGAGATGTTTTGAGAGCACCCCCCGACCCCCACCCCCCCCCCCCCCCCCCCCTCTTCCTCTAAGGTCACACACACACACACAGAGGGGAAGTTGGCACGTCTGAAAGTGCATCATGGGATGCTTCCTGCTGAGGGACCTCCCCTGGCCCAGCAGCAGTAGCTTGTGTTTTATTAAAGGACTGCCTGTCCTGAGACGGCTGCAGCTGGACTATAAATGCCACATTGAATCTAGTCACTCGGCGCACGCTCCAGCAAGTCCACCCAACACCCCCCCCCGAGCCTGCAATGCTTAAAGCGCTTTCTGTTACGGAGATATGACTGATATCTTTATTAGGCTAGGGGGTTAGATAGGATCTTTCATGTAACCTCGGATGCATTGTAGCAGAACAAGCACGCACTGGGAGAGCTTTTCTGGGGGGGGGGGGGGGGGGGTTCTTTTTGCTAATCTGTGCTCTATGACTTCCAGGAGTAAAGAGACATTCCAAAGAAAGTTATGCCAAGGCACTTGATTTGCAGTTACTATTGAGGAGGCAGGGCGTTCCCCAGGACCAGGAAAAAAAACTGTGCTGAGTCACAATGAGGAGGAGGAGGAGGGGGGGGGGGGGGGGGGGGGGGGGGCGTCCACCGTCTGGGACGCAAGGAAATGTGCAATAAAGAATTTATTTTTTAATTTTAAAAACATAATTTCAATAAAATAGCAAACACAAGGGTAAGTTATTTACAGTTAAGTACAGTGTATATCGTTGCACAATAGATGTGTCTGTTTCTAAGCTGTCCCCAAGCTTTCACTGCAAAAAAGAAGTATATGAATTATAATATATATAATTAAAAAGTTTTAAACACATGGTTGCGCTGCGCCTCTATACCATTGTTTAGGGAAGGCCATACATATACTGTGTGGTAAACAAGCTACGTGTTGCAGCCCGTTGGTCTTCATGTACAGTAGCCCTCAGGCTGCCACATGTGGGGCTGTCATGGATCTGCCTCCTCAATAAATGGCATTTTAACTGCACATAGGTTTAACTTTTCTTTATTTAAATTCTTTTCCCCTCTTATAATTTTTTTGACTTCATGGGAAAATACGATTTATTTAGACTTTAGGGAAGCCGAAGGTCGTCTGCGGGGCAGATGTTATTGTGTGGAATACGTCGAAAACAAGCGTTAGACCACCTTGACGATAAACTCCGCCCCATCCCCCCCCCCCCTCTGTCCTATTTAACCCTCGACTGTCCTACTGACGTGTCGCTTCTTTGCTTATCTTCCTCTCTCTTCCTCTATGCTACTCCTGTGTAGTGGATATTTGGGCTGTGGGCTGCATTATGGCAGAAATGGTTCGCCACAAAATCCTTTTCCCCGGAAGGGATTGTATCCTTGAGCTGCTTGCAGCAACTGTCTGACCAGTTTCTGACCAAATGACAACGACAACGACAACAACAACAATAGCAGCAGCAGCAGCGGCACGGAAGAAAATCTAATACAAATAAAACGGTCCTCATTTCTTTTTATTCCTTCAAAGCCGTTATTTATCTTTTCATGGAACGGAACGCCGAGAGATCCCGTTCGGAGAGCAGTACTGTGGAGATTCTATTTCTCTGTCATGCCTTGACACCCCACCTACACACCCCCCTACCCTCTCCACACACACACACACCTGACACTCATCTAACAGGGTATCTGCGGGATATTAAAAAGTCTTAAAGTATTAAATTCATAATTCTCAATTTAAGGCCTTTATGAAATGTTTTTATATTGAAGTTGTTGTTTTTTGTAGGGCTACTGGGAGCTTGGTGCGTCTGGCGAGACCTTTTTAAGGAGCGTCCAATCATTTAAATTGACGCGCAAGTGTCGCTATGTGTCTTTTCTTTGTTTGTTGCTAGTATGGTCATGAAATTGGTATTACATTTTGCCCTAAGTGGTATTAAAAAGGTCTTAAGAAGTCTTACATGTAACCTGCAGATACCCTGCCTAAGCGGCAGCACAGTCACAATGGCCGCCCGAAATAGAATTAGAAAATGGTTTGCTCTTTCAGAACGAAGCAAAGTGAACTGCGTACGACGCCCTCTGAACTCAAGCCGCTTCCCCCCCTGCTCTCCTTGACATTTTGACACCTTTTGGCTCTGAATTATAATATTTAATACACCACAATGCCAATAAAAGACACTGTGCCAATCATGAAATGGCATGTTTGTATGCACTGTAAACAAATATGTTGGCTTTGTGTCAATCAGGAGACAACGGTTTACTACCTATATACAGTAGGTGTGCGGCAATGAGAATACAGAGGTTGTTAAGATGCATTTCTACTCTCATAATACAGTTTCTGCAGGCCTCACACGTCAGTGTCTCGCTAGTCTTAAGCGTATGATGTACAGACGAACGGAAGATTCATAATTACTTTCATGATAACTAAATGATCACAATATCTGCTTAGGTGTGGAAACGGATAATTCAATGTTGTCATATTGGACTGCAGGGTGATGATTGACCATATTCACACGGTGGCCATTTTGTCATGCTTAGGTTGGGCTCCTTTCCACCCTGTTCCCACCTTGGTAGTGTGATGCAGATGCAGTGTTAAAGGGAGACTCATTTTCTATTAACATCCTTGAATATTTCAGAAATATTTTCGTGAGAAATTAAACTCAATATTTACGTTATTGCTATACCAGCTAGCTGTGATAATAGCTTCCTAGCCTAAAGCCTCATCATTATGCTAGGTCTTGCTATACCAGCTGTGATAATAGCTTCCTAGCCTAAAAGTGTCATCATTATGCTAGGTCTTGCATGACACTGACAGAGGTTTGACAAGAGAACGCCCACCACACCTGCATGCGAGTCAAGTCATTCTTTCTTTGTTGCATCCACACACATCACCTTGTTTGCATTGTAATTTTTTTATTTGTCTTTTTCTTCTGTTATTCCTTGTTAATTGTTATGTTCAGTTCATTTATTTTTGTTTGTTTTGTTTTGGTTTGTTTCAGAGTCCTGCATGCTAATTTTTTGGTGGGGTTGTCATTTCATTTTCAGTTGATGTCTGGTCTATTGGCTGCATCATGGCTGAAATGGTCCGAGGTAGTGTGTTGTTCCCAGGAACAGATCGTATCCTTAACCTGGACCTCCATCCAACCATCTCCACTGTCTCTGTACTGTAGCTGATGTGTGGACTGTGTGTGTGTGTGTGTGTGTGATCGACCGGTTTGTGTTAAGCCTATGTGTGCGTGTTGTCCTCAAAAGTCCTGGGTTGAACGGTGATTTCTACTACATGACGTACTTTGAGGTGAGTTTGATTTTATTCACCTGTACATGCATCGTTTTTCAAACTGCAATTAAGGGCTGGGTGATATGGAAGAAACTGGTGGAATTCTTTTCAGCAATATATTAGGATTTGCGGATTATGCAAGATCACAAGTTAAAGCTGCAATAATCGTTTTCTGACCACTAGAGGGCAGCAAGGATACCAAAGCCAGCAATACACCACCCCTCCTCCCTTTTCCCCAATACATCACATAAACTGCCTTGCTAGCACAAGCTTGTTGTAACTAAATGGACAAAATGGCTAACATTACATACTTAACCTACAAACATAATACTGTTCTGACAGCACAATAGTGATGTAATTTAAGACATTTACTTAAAGGTTCTATAGATGGATATTTTTGTAATCATTAACTCAATCAGCGCCAGAGGGCGCTGTATACTGTGTTGGTTAAAAGGCCAGCGTTCTAAAGTATAGGAATACGTGGCGGTATTTGCAGGGCTATAACTAGGGATGCCCCCCGAAACCCGGTTATAAACGGGAACCGGTACTAAATTGAGTATTGATAAACTCCGATGTTATCGGTTCTGCTATCTGTAGTCTAGGAGCGGATTAGCTACAGAGCTAACTGAGTGTACCATCCATCTGCGACGCAACGGTGGCAGCAACACTGGAAACTCCATGGACTTAATTAATACTACACTACATGTATGAACTCGACATAACGTTAACGTTACTCCGTTTCCATGAAGTGTTTAATTAGCAGCAATCTGTTGTTGAAAATGTAACGTTAAGTTCGCTCCGTGCATTGCATTGCACCGGAAATGCGAGGACAGGAAGCCGTCATGAAATCGTATTGTCATATTGTAGTCTTTTAGTCTTATTAACTAAAAGAATTTAACAAAATAAAAAGCAGCAGCACTATTGCATAACTGAGTCATGTTTGCTATGTATTTCTTTCTTTAGGGGAGTAGGACATTTGTTTCACAGTTTTAGCATGATGTTTTATAGATGGCTAGGTTAAACACAGGTTTTTGTTTTTAAGAGGGAGGGTTTGATTTGATTTGATTGAAGTTTATTTCAAATATGCAACACAACAAACAAACATCAAGTACAGATATAGCCTTAAGCCGTTCAAATAATAAATATAATTTTAATTTTAATAATAATAATCTAAAAGAACCGATAAGAGTATCGATAAAGTTCCGAACCGTTAAGCAGTATCGATAAGAGTAGTAGTATCGATAAAATCCTAACGATACCCATCCATAGCTATAACAATATTATAGCTATGGATACAATACTATTGCCCATTTGACATCGAGTATCTATCGTTCAATATGTGAAAAAGAGATAATTTTTTCATCCATACATTCCCGTTTTATACCATATAAGTATGGTTTTAGGGTAATTCATGGGAGGCTGGTAATAGCCCCCAACGTGTATTATACTAAATGCATTGGCGTTCCGTCCCTACACACGCTACAATAAAAAAATCAAATGCATATGATGGGTATTATGTTCCATCATGAATGCATGTGGGGATTCTTTGATCGTCACCAACGGAATACATTATGGACTAGCGTTACACACATACGCTTGGATCACAATGAAGGCATGCTTTGATCAACGCAATATTTATATCATATAGCCCTTACCTTGACTAGGATCTGCCCGAAAAAGATATTCCAATTATCTGATCGAGTCCCAGTATTGGTGTCGATCGTATCGCCAACATAATCCGCCATACATCATCGATCTGGAGCATTTGACGCTCCTCAAGCCGATCGGGACAACCGATCCCCTTGCCTGACATAGAAAAGTCCCCCCGGACCAATATAATCGACGTACAGCCCGAGACACAGAGTTTCAAAGGATGTGAAATACCGGCCGCATCATACCAGCCGGCGGTATTGGACTTTTGCAATCTCGGACTCATTCCCTATGATAACACCAGGCTCCCTGGATGGATAATGAATGGAAATATCAAATAAAAGAAATAACGATGAAAACCCGACTTTTCTCAGGTTTGCCGCTCAAGCGTCTGCGAGTTAACCCGACTTTATTCGCGTCTGGCGTCCATTGAGTTAAACAAATCAAATAATAATAAATCTACAGAGCTTTTAGAAGGGTGCAGAATAAAATGATTGCTTTCCCCCCAAAAGAAACATTGAAAAATAATTTTGCGGGTCCAAAATGAATGTTGTTTACATGTCACAGTCATGTATCCCCTCCCTACATGCACCTGATTGGATACAATGACATGCTGTTGCTCTAGTGCAGTGGTTCCCAAACTGTGGTGCATGACATGCAAAGGCTAATGGTGGTAATTTTTTTATTTATTTTTTTATTTTATAAATACAATAAAATGTCATACAAATCTTAGTCAAACCTTTAGTATTATGGATATTAAACATGCTGGCAGAGTATTGTCGTGAACATTTTAATTAAATAAAGAAATTCCCTATCCATAGCCACCGTGGGAAGAGATAAAATAAAAAATTAAATCTGTGCACGGAGACCAGCAACAATTTTTCGAACAGAAACCCATTGGGGGGTGCGCGAGCTAGGTCGGGAGGTGACAGGGGGTGCACGGCCAAAAAAGTTTGGGAACCGCTGCTCTAGTGCAACATTTAGTGGCTGAATGTTACCTATTGCAAAGAAATTTGAATGCATAGCTACAAGGATCCTTTCATAGAATGCTTGAAAAATAGATGCAGCTAAAGCAGCTAAAGGTTTTGTCCACAACAAAGAAAATAAATGAAAATCCGAAAATAATTATTGCAGCTTTAAATAATCCAGTTGATGTTCCTCACATTGAACTGTGGTAATCTGGTAAGTGTGATATCAACTGTCACACTGCAGTCGTTAATTAACATTCCCTCAAATATTTCCGATTTCATTTTGTGAGAAATATTGGCTTATTGTTCATTTAGACCACAGAATGTGTATAATTATATCACCATTTTATCAGTTTCAGAAAACGCTTTATATGAAGATTAACGATAATATTGAACTAATTGCCCAGCTCTTAATTCAAAAGTTTGAAATAGTTTTGCAACCCAGGTCAATGTGTATAAATCCGACCTGTCCATCCAAACTGATTTCTACAGGTTTGAATACACAACTTGAGGTTTGAATCTTGTCAAACATTTTCTCTCGAAGAGAAAAGCGCTTGCATCCCGTTGTCACAGTCTCCCAAGCCTCTCACAGGGGATTGTGGGTAATTGTTGTTTTTATGTGTCGACCGCAGAGGAGAAGAGATCATTGGATGGTTTACACTTGATTTTCAAACCAATCACAGTAGCAAAAACAACAGTGACAGAAATGCCATCTCATTGGTGTACATTTCATTCTGTATCCATGACCCTCCCATAAGCAATAAGCCAATACTGCACTCCAATTTCCTCTCTGTGCATTCAAGCTAGGCTGCAAGCTAGCCTAGCTTAGCACAAATGAATGGAAGTGGATACGGACCACTAGCCTAGCTTAAAACTCTGGGAGAGGTGTTTTTGGCCAGCAGGTAGGTTAGCCGGTCCTTATCAGCTTCCATCTGTTTGTGCTAAGCTATATAGGCTAACTTGCAGCCGGTTAGCTTTCTACTGAACGCACACAGAGAGGAAATTGGTATCTATCTATCTTGTCTGACTCTGGAGAAGAGTTTTCCATAATGTCAGTGTGTTCCTTTTCATGTGAGGTGGCCCACCCTGACTAGACAGTGGTAGTATAAAACACTAAAACGCCACCATACTGAGTTTGTCGTAATACATTAGAGTGGTCTAAAAGGCAGTATGGGTAACTGTTCCAATTCCAAACATCCCGAACAATAACATCTCTGAGACACTCATGACTTTAGTCCCCCCGGAAGGCGTCCCCACAACACCCCTCCCTCCCGTCCCCTTTGTCCCCGAGCTGTGCTTTTCTTTAACTGCCCCGAATGGGAAAGATATCGACCAGTGGAACAAGGTGATCGAGCAGCTGGGGACGCCGTCCCAGGAGTTCCTGCTGAAGCTCAACCAGTCGGTCAGGACCTACGTGGAGAACCGGCCGCGCTACGCCGGCTACACCTTCGAGAAGCTGTTCCCCGACGTCCTCTTCCCCGCGGACTCCGAGCACAACAAGCTGAAAGGTGAGTGTGGGAGGGGAGTTTTGGACGTTTGTATCTGCGCTCTTACTTTGAGCACGTCTTCACGTTTGGGGGGGGGCTAAAGAGATCTGTTATTCACAGAACTGGCCCCCGCAACAGTGTGCGCAAACGGACCATCGCAGAGACGGAGAAACGTGCGACTCATCCCGCGTCTGGCGCGTTAATTTACTCGGACTGAAATAAACCAATGGCACTGACGAGGAGGAGAGGGGGGGGGGGGGGGGTCTCATTAAAATACATTTACCGCACGCACTGGTTATGACGCCCCGAGCCTTTTAACGACACACTTTGATTGTGATTATGTGTGACTAACCGCTCTATTCTGCCTCAGTACACTCATTTATCAATGCACTGAATGTCAGTAGAGAAGGATGGAGAGATGGAGGGAGGGAGAGGGAGGGAGAGAATGGACTAGAAGAAGAAAAAGAGTGAATGAGGGGTTGGATAGAAAGTAGTGTGGAAAGATGGAAGAAGGGATGGATGGATGGAGAGAAACGCAATGATTCAGCCACACCATTCTTTTATTTTTCCTTCTTTTTTGTCCCCTCACAGCGAGCCAAGCCAGAGACCTATTATCGAAAATGCTGGTAATAGACGCATCCAAGCGGATCTCAGTGGACGAGGCTCTCCAGCACCCCTACATCAACGTGTGGTATGATCCAACCGAGGTGGAGGCGGTAAGCGCTCTCGTCCCATTGTGTGGGTTTGAAGGGGTGGGCTGGTTGAGGAGAGGGGAGTAGCTCTCCTGTGCTAATTGCCTCTTCATCCCTGAAGTGTGGGACTCTTTAGTGTGCTAGAAGTTTGTGTGTGTGTATGTCTGTCTGTATACATGTATGAGTGTATGTTTCTATGTATGGATGTCTGTTTCGGCCCATGTGTTTGTGAGTGGGTGTGTGTTTTGTGAATGTCTGTGCGAGTGTCGTGTGTCTGTCCATGTGTGTGTGTGGGCGTGTGTCTGTGTCTTGCATGTGTGTGCACTTGCTTATATGTCTGTGTGTGTGTGTGTGTCATTGTACATACGCTCACACAGGCTGGAGCTTACCCTCTTCCATACACACTGGAGTGTCTGAATGCTCCAAACTCCAATTGGCGTTTCACAATAATGGGATGGAACCTGTCACAATACTTGTGCGCGCAGCCACACACACACACACACACACCTACAGACATCATGACTAACAAGCCCTAAAAATATTTTTGGATTAGCCTAAAGGAGCAGTTAACCCAAAACACACAAAAAACAACAACAACAACAACAACAACAACAACACCACCCCCACCCCTTTACACAGAGTGCTATCTGTCCATCCAGAAGGTTTGGGTGTGATTTGCAGAGGTTTGGAGAGACGTCAGCCGCAGAGAGATGTGTCCAAGCGCCAGAAGAATACATTCAAAAAACTCCAATGTCTCAAAAATCACGACACGGTTAACATAATCCACAGACCTCGTTGTGAACTGTTTAGTTCAGAACTATCACGTCGTAGAGGGTGTACTTTGGTAGAAAATAGTGCCTAATGAAACTGTTCACTGCGATTTCTGGAAAGCATGAGGGTTGCTGCGTTGATGTGGAATTTCTCATGACTAATATAAACTCATGCCAGTTAGGGTACCTTGTCTATACTGCACCTTGTGTATACTGTTTACTTTTACTCATAGTATATATTCAGATTCAACTATTGTAGCATAATATAACCGACAGGGCCCCCTAGTGGCTTAATCCAGCCATGCTGGACGTCGCTGTTGAGTTTTTGAATGTGTAAATGAAAGAAGGAGAGAGAGAGAATAGCTGAAAGGGGAACAAGCGATGACTGGCGGTAAACATCCCTACGGATCACTGTTGTGTGTGGAGCAGGTGCTGTTCAGTCTCTACGCAGACTGATAGCATCGCTGTGATGTAACAAGCTGCCGCCTCGGAGGGGTGGAGGGGTGGGGAAGAAGGGAGGAGAGGTAGAGGTGAAGGGTGGAGTAGAGGAACGGGATGAGAGGTTCTCCTCACCTCTCCTCTGCTCTGCTCCCCTCTGCTCTCCTACCTCTGTTCTCCTCTCCGCCCCTCCTCTGCTCTCCTCCCCTCCTCTCTGCTCTCCTCTCCTCCCCTCCTCTGCTCTCCTCCTCTCTCGTCTGTTCTCTGCTCTCTCCTCTGTTCTCCTCTGGTCTGCTCTGCTCTCCTCTCTTCTGTTCTCCTCTGCCCTCCTCTCCGCTCCTCCTCTCTTCTGTTCTCCTCTCCTCTCTTCCTCTCTTCTGTTCTCCTCTGCTCTCCTCCGTTCCTCCTCTCTCCTCTCCTCCCCTCTCCTCTGCTCTCCTCTCCGCTCCTTTGCTCTCCTCTGGTCTGCTCTCCTCTCTTCTGTTCTCCTCTCCTCTGGTCTGCTCTGCTCCTCCTCTCTTCTGCTCTCCTCTCTTCTGTTCTCCTCTCCTCTGCTCTCCTCTGCTCTCCTCTGGTCTGCTCTGCTCCTCCTCTCTTCTGTTCTCCTCTCTTCTGTTCTGCTCTCCTCTGTTCTCCTCCCCTCTCTGCTCTCCTCCTCTCTTCTGTTCTCCTCTGTTCTCCACTGCTCTCCTCCTCTCTTCTGTTCTCCTCTGCTCTCCTCTCCGCTCCTCCTCTCTTCTGTTCTCCTCTCCTCTGCTCTCCTCTCCACTCCTCCTCTCTTCTGTTCTCCTCTCCTCTGTTCTCCTCTGCTCTCCTCCTCTCTTCTGTTCTCCTCTGCTCTCCTCTCCGCTCCTCCTCTCTTCTGTTCTCCTCTCCTCTCCTCTGTTCTCCTCTGCTCTCCTCTCCACTCCTCCTCTCTTCTGTTCTCCTCTCCTCCTCTGTTCTCCTCTGCTCTCCTCTCCGCTCCTCCTCTCTTCTGTTCTCCTCTGTTCTCCTCTGCTCTCCTCTCCACTCCTCCTCTCTTCTGTTCTCCTCTCCTCTCCTCTGTTCTCCTCTGCTCTCCTCTCCGCTCCTCCTCTCTTCTGTTCTCCTCTGTTCTCCTCTCCACTCCTCCTCTCTTCTGTTCTCCTCTCCTCTGTTCTCCTCTGCTCTCCTCTCCGCTCCGACATGCAGAGACTCCACAGAACTGACAAACTGGCCTTGAGACGTGCAGATTTTGTGCAGAGCTTGAATGAATCACATCTCAATTTGACTCCGCCATGGGGAGCCAAGAGCGAGGGGGGAGGAGGGTGACCATATCTCTGTCTCGCAGCTGGTCTGCTTGGATTTGACATAATTTATTCCAGTGCTGCTGCTGCTGCTGTTGTTATGAATTAATATTTGAGTCTTAACACTTTCAGTGCCAGAGGTCGCTGTGGGCCGTGTGGCAAGAATGCCAGCGCTTTAAAGAATAGGGATACATGCCGGTGTTTGCGGGGCTAAAACTATATTAAATATCATAGCTATGGATATAAAACTATGGCCCATCGAGTATCTATCATTCAATTTGTGAAAAAGAAAAAAATATGTCAGTTTTAGTTTTAGAGTAATTCTGTCTGATCCCAGGATGCAGCGTTTAGAAACCGTGGCGTTCCTCGTCTGGATCAACAATCAATCTGAAATCAACGCTATATTATCGGTATTATGTTTCATCATGCATGCAAAGGGTGGGGGGGGGGGGTTCTTTTTATTTGTATATTTTTAGCATTTTTACAGCTTATATTGGTCACGCAGAACCGAAAGACGTGAGGGCGAACGGGAGGAGATGTGGGGAACACATGCAGAAAATGTCACCGGGAGCGGGAGGCGAACCCGGGTTGGCCGCGTCGGTGTGCGATGCACTAGGCCACGAGGCCGCCCTTGGGTCGGGGGGGGTGTCTATGCTTCGATCGTCACCAACGGAATACGTTACACACACATTACACACATATGTTAGGATCGCGGGGAAGGGATTCTTCGATCAACGCAAGATTGATACCATATAGCCCTTACCTTGACTAGGATGTACTGCAAAAAGAATATTCCAATTATCTGATCGCGATTCCAAGTATTGATGTCGATCGTGTTGCCAACATAATCCACCAAAGAACATGAACCGGGAGTGCTTGATTATCCTCAATCCATGTGTTATAATCGCTTGCCACTCCCGACTAGGAAAACCCGGACCGGAATTTTTAGATCGACGTACAGCCCAAGCTAGAGAGTTTCCAAGGATGTGCAATACCGGCGGCAGGCGGCGGTATTGGACGTTTGCGATCTCAGACTCATCCCCAATGATAACACGGGCTCCCTCGATGGATTATGAACAGGGGAGGAAACTAACTTTTTGGCTTACCAGCCAACTGGCGAGTATCTGATTTTTTTTACCAGCCAAACAGATTTTTTACCAGACAAAAAAAATCGCTAATTGTGATAATTACTTCTTTGTATGTCAAGCCGCGTCAATATTGTGTATGCATCTGGGTAGGCACACTGTGCCTTTAAGACAGCACGGTGGTCTTACGACAGTGCTGTGAAGTACCGTCAAGTGTTGTGGTAACGTCAGTTGGGTTGGTGTGCTGTTGTGCACAGTGCACTGGTTGAGCTAGCCCCTTTTGTGACTGCGATGTGCAAGCCAGGGGCTTTTGAGCATGAAATAAAATGTCTAACCTTACGTCGTAGTCCGGTGCTTTTTTGGAAACATTATAGTCATAACAGATACACCTAGCTGGCTGCTTTGAGCACACGGGGCTAACGTTAGCTAGCAAGCAGCTATAGCTAAAACGCTAACTAGAAGCTAACCACTGTATACAGTTCCAGTAGACTAACATTACACCTCTGTGATTTAAATGTGTCCTTAGTAACTTATACTCGAGGGTTGTACTAGGGTTGGATGCAGTTCCCCGTTGGTCAGTCTGTCTGTTTTCCATCTTCTGCTGTGTTTAACGTTATCTGTTTGCGAGTGCTCCTGATGGCTAGCCTAGTACCGCGGGACTTTTATTATTATATGTCCGCGGGTTGGCCAGTACTGCGCAAACGTTTATTAAACATTATATGTCCGCGGGTGGTCTTGTGCAGTGCTCTCGTGGCACTGTCAACTAAAGCGATCACTCAGAAGACGCGCACCGTTTGCCAGTGCAGTGATTGCAGAATGTTTTATTTTTTTGTATACTCGCCAGCAGGGGAGGAAACTAACTTTTTGGCTTACCAGCCAACTGGCGGGTATCTGATTTTTTTTACCAGCCAAACGTAAAAAATACTAGCATTTGGCCAGTAAAGTGGCCTAATTTCCTCCCCTGATTATGAATGGGAATATCGAATAAAAGAAATAACGATAGAAAACCCGACTTTTCTCAGGTTTGGCGTCCAATGTGTTAAATACTGGTCAGAACAGCCTGCGCACGTTGCAGTAAGATCACTGATGGTAAAAGATGCAGGTGGAGAATGAGGCACAAAACCTCATTTTATTGTTATTGTTTAATTGAGTTTTCAGTCCAAAAATCGTTGTTAATTGTTTTACCTGGATTATGTCATATCGTTGAATGGTAGGTCTTCTGCTATCAGCCAAGCATTCAATCAAGATCCAGCACATTTACTACAGTGTTAAAAGAGCGTAATAAGAATATACAACAAATGGGGGAAATGTGTAAATGACAATAATGACAACAACAACAACTATGGTGTAAACAAATGTAAATTATGTCTGAAATGCCTAAAATGTCTGTCTTTTTACAGCCTCCTCCAGCCATCACAGACAAACAGCTGGACGAGAGAGAGCACACAGTGGATGAATGGAAAGGTAGGAACCTTCTCTCCTCTCCCGTTATCTTCTCTCCTCTTCTCTCTTTTCGTCATCTCCTCTTCTCTCTTTTCATCCTCTCCTCTTCTCTCTTTTCATCCTCTTCTCCCCTCGCCCCTCTTCTCCACTCATCTCCTCTCTTCTCCCCTCTCCTCTCCTCTCTTCTATCTTCTCCCGTTCTCTCCTCTTCTCCCCTCTGCTTTCCTCTCCTTTCCTCCCCTCTTCTCCTCTCCCGTTCTCCCCTCTCCTCTCCTCTCCCGTTCTCTCCTCTCCCGTTCTCTTCTCTCTCCTTCTCCCCTCCCCTCTCCTCTCCTCTCCTTTCGTCTCCTGTTCTCTTCTCTCCTCATCTCTTCTCTTCTTCCCTCTCCTCTTCTCCTCTCCTCTCCTCTCCTCTCCTCTCCTCTCCCGTTCTCTCCTCTCCTCTCTCCTTCTCCCCTCTCCTCTCCTTTCGTCTCCTGTTCTCTTCTCTCCTCATCTCTTCTCTTCTCTCCTCTCCTCTCCTCTCCCGTTCTCTCCTCTCCCGTTCTCTTCTCTTCTTCTCCCCTCTCCTTTCCTCTCCTCTCTCAGATATTGCTCTTCGAAGAGTTGTCAGGAGCACTGGTCGTCATGCGTTGCGTTGCGTGTCCTTGTACTTAACAGTCTTATAGTCTGTAGGACATTTCATCTCCAGCCTTAGAGAGGAGAGCCTGTTTCCTCCTGTGTCTAATCCATCTGGATCCATAACTCCACGTGCAACGTGCTGCACGAACCCGGCCTGCCTCTGCCGCACGGAGGCTACAGACACACGTGCTGCTGGTCTCTCTTCTTCCACACAGCCTGAAACGAGTCACGATACACAACTATGTCCATCTGTAAACAGGAAGGTAAAAACTGCGTAGATAAAAACTATTAACCGTCTCACCGACGTGTTTCCGTCACGCCTTCAGTAGGCGGCGATGATTATGGTAGTTCAGCTTCAATCTGTCATTTATTTCACCTATTTATTTAATAGTTTTTGGCCGTGTGCACATGGATTCTTGAAGGGTTTTGACTTGTAGATGGAAAATAGAAGCCCTTTCTAACTTCCGGCCATACTGAAATAGTACTTTAATATATGAAATGTTTTTGTATTAAAGTCATTTTAATTTGATTTAAATTGGATTTAAAGTACAGCCGCCAGTTCACTGTCGCTATGTTTAATTTTTTTGCTAGTATTGTTGTGAAATTGGTATTCAATTTAGCTGGTTCTTAAGTGGTAGCATCGGACGGTCACGCGTGCACGCACTCGCGGCACGTTGTGCTCGTCTTCCGGCTCGGGGCTGCATTTTTCACCGATCATCCAATACACTGTTCAAAAGTTTAATTTGCCGCCTTTCCATCGCCACCACACTCAACCAATTGCGTGCTTCGGGTCTCGAGTTACAAGACGATATATATCCGGCGAGCGTCATTTGACAGGCGCTCCGTCAAATAGGTTTTTTCTTCTGGGCGTCTGTGTCTTTTCTCGATTGTTCCCATTGAGGACATCCCCCCCTGCTCTACGGCCGCCAGACCACACGGTGACGGCAGGAACATCCAGGGTGTCCGCGGGACCTTAAAAAGTCTTAAAAAGTCTTAAATTCAACTATCAACTATTAAGGCCTTAATTTGTCTTAAAATGTCTTAAATCCGACTTTCGGAGGTCTTAAAAACATGCCATGTCATCTTATGTTTCATTGTGAAATCTGGGGGTTAACTATTATTAACGGGAGATAAAGTCAGGCTTTTTTTTCTCTTTCACGCAAACGGTACGCAGTGGGGCGGAACCAATTTATGGTCCTTAATGTGTGTCGCCGTCGGGAGCTATTTCAGAACACCGGAGCATAGGTAACACGTTATTCAAGCCGTAGCGATAACGCTGACGTTTAGTTTCGTTTAATTGATTTGTATTTATTTGCACTCGTTAATTTAACATGGGAAAGTGCAAATTTAATGAGAACTGGCTCGAAAACCCTCTGTTTGCACCGTGGTTGGTCCCAGTGAAAGTACGAGGCCCGCTGCAAACTCCGCAAAAAGGATTTTAAACTGGGAACGATGGGAATAAAAGCAGTCGAGTCACACATGCACAGCGCTAAGCATGTTACATCTGCAAAAACCCGCCTGCAGACAACTTCAATATCAAATTTCTTTTCGACGCCGTCCACATCAACTGCTCAGGGACAGGTAGGTCTACCACCAATTACATCTGCACCTGTCCGGGTAACGTTCGGCTCCACGCCAACCCTTGAAGCTGAGGTACTGTGGGTTCTAAATACGGTCGCAAAGCATCAGTCCTACAATGGAAATGAGGGACTAGGAGAGGTGTTTCAAGCGATGTTCCCTGACTCTGTTAGGATCTATGCGTAACAGTACTGTATATTTGCATATCATGTATGTCACAAATGTAACGGTAATATATACCTGTATGTCATGTATATCCCTATGCCATAAATGTCATGTATGTTGTGCATGTCATAAATGTCACTATGAATTGAAAATGGGGGACCCTGATGTAAACAAGACAAACGTCTTTCTCTGGTCTGCATCCCCTTATTATTGTGTGTATTGAGCTGTACTGTATTGTACCCATTCTGAAATCTGTTAAATAAAGTATTCATTCAACCAAACCACAAAAACAAAACAACTGGATGAATGAAAACTTTATTTAACAGATTGCAGAATGTGTACAATACAGTACAGCTCAATACACACAATAATAAGGGGATGCAGACCAGAGAAAGACGTTTGTCTTGTTTACATCAGGGTCCCCCATTTTCAATTCATATTGACATACACAACATAGAATAGATAGAATAGAAATACTTTTATTATCCCGTGGGAAATTTGACACTGCAAATCGCTCAACATTTAAACATTTAGACAGGACAGGTCACGAATTAGAATAATAACACAAATCAATCAAGTTGCCTAGGATAAGAGTAGAGTAAAATAGAATAAAAATGAAATAAAATATACAGAAATAAATACAGTAAAAACATACATGACATAGTACTGTTCTGTTACCCAGAGATCATAACAGAACATATTATATATATATGATGGGGATGAGACTGTACATTAGGAGGAGGGGGGGGGGGGTTGGACATTTACGGTGGCCAGTTTCGAATTGCAGCCTCCCGTAGGTGCTCTTTTTTTTTGTTTTACTTTATTTTTTAGCGTTTATCGCTATTCTGGTCAAGCATGACCGACAGTTGTAGGGTGAAACGGGAGAGAGAGCAGGGGGAGACATTCGGCAAATGACGGCGAGTCCGGGAATCGAACTCGGAGTCAACCAGATCCGTGACGCAGCACGGAGTCCCGCGACGCAGCGCGGTAACATGGTGTGCTACTGGAGCACCCCCCGTAGGTGCTCTTTAAGAGCGGTTTTGAATGTGGGCAGGGGTAAAGTGGGTTTTAGGAGTGAGGTTAAGCAGTAGTCTGACCAGTTTGTTTTGTGATGTTTGTAATCTTGTTTTTAGTGCCTTTGAGGTGCTTTGGTACCATGAGGTGCAGGCATAGTCGTAGTACCCTTGAATGAGTGTACTGAGAGTACCCATGATTTTTGCCATTTTGTTATCGTGAAATTGGTATTAAATTTAATTCTGAGTGGCATTAAAAAGTCTTAAAAAGCCTTAAATCTGACTGGGCTAAACCTGCAGATACCCTGACATCACCTAACTCATCCAAACATGAGGGCCAGCATCCTCTGGTCGGTGGTCATCGTGACAAAACAACAATATAGTACAATGACAAATAGCTAATAAAAAGCAAAGGGGCAAATTGCTAAGCCAGACAATGGAAATAAATAACAGAAATACAATAAAATGCAAAGGCGCAAATCGTGGTTCTAGACAGTAAAATAACAAATACATGGCGTTAATCAAAAGCAACAACGCTAGTCAACAACAGTGGTTAGGTGGCTGGCGATAGCTACACTGTTGCTAGTCTGTCATACAATGGTGGTTAGTGATGATAGCTACACTGTTGCTAGTCTGTCATACAATGGTGGTTAGCGATAGCTACATTGTTGCTAGTCTGTCATACAATGGTGGTTAGTGATAGCTACATTGTTGCTAGTCTGTCATACAATGGTGGTTAGCGATAGCTACACTGTTGCTAGTCTGTCATACAATGGTGGTTAGCGATAGCTACACTGTTGCTAGTCTGTCATACAATGGTGGTTAGTGATAGCTACATTGTTGCTAGTCTGTCATACAATGGTGGTTAGTGATGATAGCTACACTGTTGCTAGTCTGTCATACAATGGTGGTTAGTGATGATAGCTACATTCTTGCTAGTCTGTCATACAACAGTGGTCAGGTGGTTGGTGCTACACTGTTGCCATAGATACAAAACTCACAAGCGCTTCATCCCAGCGCTCCCCAGCGCCCTGCCAGTGCTTTTCTGCCAGTAGAAAACTCTATACGGACACAAGCCCTTGGGATGTTTTAGTGCACGTATCTCTTCAGAGGTTCACGAGTGTTTAACCACCAACAAACGTTTCAGTGCACGAGCCATTCTGCAGCGTGCACGCTCCTCCACCAAACCACACAGATCCAACTGATACCACATTCTGTCTCCAGGGTCTCGGTTTCCAGGAGGTTATTCCGCCTGTTATCAGTTGTCGAGGTCAAGGTCAGATGTATTTATGTAGCAAATTTTTTAAAACAACCGAGGTTGACCAAAATGCTGCACAATTCAAAGTACAAAAGTACTGTAAATACAATACTAATAGAAATACAACACAAGGAAGGTGCAGAATTTACACTAACAGAAATAGTACTGTAAACGGTACTACACATACAACAATCTAATATGTACGTAAACCACTCCACAGCTTGGGGGCAGCCACCCCAAAGGCTCGGTCACCTTTTAGATTTGAGCCTAGATTTTGGAACATCCAGAAGCAACTGGTTTGACGACTTTAGTGCTCTAGCTGTGAGAGGAGTTCGACTAGGCACTCAGGGGCCGGACCGTTTAAGACCTTAAATACAAACATCAGGGTCTTAAAAATGAATCCTGAAAACTGACGGGAGGAAGCCAGTGTATATAATGAGTTCTGTCATACATTTCTCCTGTGCTGGCACGGCGCTGACGACGAGCAGTGTGGAGACGGTAGACTGACGGTAGACTGACGCAGGTGCGATTAACAATGACTTCGTCTTCGCACCTCGTCACAGCCCCAGTTAGCCGGTGTCATGGAGGAGATATGTACCTCCTCCTCAGCGCTGCAAGAGATAATAACAACAACAACAACAACAGGGGATTCACTCCTTGGGTGAGACCTGCTGTTTCCTTCTATTGGGCTGCAGCCTCCTGTTTTAGCTCCCCACGTCACGCACACAAGCACACACACACACACGTACACACATACACGTACACACACATACACGTACACACACGCACACACACACACACACACGTACACATACACGTCACACGCACACACACACACACACACACACACACACACACACACACACACACACACACACACACACACACACACACACACACACACACACTCTTACAGGCTTTAGCTGGAGAATGTGTCTCCCTTCTCTCTCTCTTGTCAATCTTTCTGTCTCATTCTCTATCTGTATGACTCTCTCTCTCTCCGTCAATATGTCCGTCTCTCATCCCTCCCTCCCTTGTGTCAATCAGTCTATTCTCTTTGTCTCGTAGAGTTGGACACTGTGCTCTGTATTGACATGGTCCTGTCGCCGCCCTGCGAGGTCTCCCACATTTCTCCTCTCTCGCTCTCTCTGTCTCTCTCTGTCTCTCTCTCTCTCTATGTCTCTCTCTCTCTCGGTCTCTCTCTCTCTCTCTCTCTCTCGCTCTGTATCTCTCTCTCTCTCTCTCTCTCTCTCTCACTCTCTGTGTCTCTCTCCCTCTCTCTCTCTCCTCTCTCTCTCTCTCTCTCTCTCTCTCTCTCTCTCTCTCTCTCTCCTCTCTCTCTCTCTCTCTCTCTCTCTCTCTCTCTCTCTCTCTCTCACACAGAGCAAACAAACGCAGCCACAATGTAGAACAAATAGTCTTATTATATTATGTTCGGCAGTAGTGTGTCATGATGATACCAAAATCTTGACTTCGATACCGATACCAGCCTAAGTATCACGATACCTGTTCTAAAACGATACCCGGACAAAAACCTAAAATATCAGGACATAATGCAGTATAATATTAGATGACAGAACATGGAACTTTCTTAATAAATTATTATTATACTAGTGTTGACACGCCCACTACACAAAGCTGGCGCTCTCTAACTAGTACGCTGGTAGTAGTAGTAAGAGTAGGATATGTACAGATATAGATATAGTAAAGGACTATGTACAGGCAGGTGAGGATAGGTATATATGCAGTGATGACAAAGTAACGCTAGCGGACAACATATATCATAACATTAGCCACTCTTCCTTTGGAACGAGATCCTGTGGAGTTGCTATAGTCGCGAAACGGAAGTTGAATATTGAATTGCAGGAAGTATGGTCTGATACAGATGGTCTGATAACCATAGCTAAAATTGTATACAGGAACAGGAAAATAGCGTTGGTAGCGGCATATGCCCCAAATCTTTACGAGGCTAACACGCTACACTTACCAGAACAATGTTAAACTTTCCTGAATACTCATTTATAATTGGCGTGGATTTTAATGCCATTTGGGATCCCGGGATGGATAAATCTTATCCCACCTTTTCCAATGATCAGAAAAATTCATCTAATGCATTAAAGGATTGGTCTAAGAATACAGGTGTAAATGACCTATGGCGATCACTCAACCCAACGACCCGAAAGTACTCTTGTCGATCTGCAAGACACAACACATTCTCCAGAATAGATTATGTTTTTGCATCCCCTAGACTATTTGATAACTATGATGTGGAAATGGTACCCAATGCACTATCAGATCACTGTTATTTACTCCTAAAGGGATAATTTGGTATACTGTCATCCCGAGCCCCAAGATGGCGATTTAACTCGATATTGCTGAAAAACAAGGAATTCATTACACAATTCAAAGAAGCTCTTGTTGAATTCCTGCTGGAGAATGCGCAATCGGTACAGGACCTCAGAATATTATGGATGTCGGTAAAGGGATTTATCAAGGATTTCACCGGGGTCTTTTCCTCCAAAATACGCAAGAATCGTTGTTCAAAACTGGCAGAGCTGGAAACGCTTTACTCTACGTTATTTTCCTCTTTACAATACAACTACTCTGTTCGATTGGAATCTCAAATTAATGTGTTAAAAAAAGAGATTAATGCCATTTTAAAACAACAATCTGAAGTTCAAATACGTAGCACAAGACAACAGTATTACTTTCATGGTTCTAAACCAAGTCACCTACTAGCTATGCAGATACGAGCCAACGCAAAATTTGCAGATATCCCTACTATTAAGGCACAGCAAGGACTTGTTACAGACCCTAAAAAAATCAACGAGACATTCAAAAAGTTTTACTCCAACTTGTACAAATCAGAAATGGCCTTCGATCAAAACAAAATGGACATATATCTTAATCAAATTAACCTTCCTAAACTATCAGAGGATGACGCTAAACAGTTAGAAACACCCATCACACTAGATGAACTTAGGGAGGCCATATCTGAAATGCAAAGTGGTAAGGCTCCTGGAAGGGACGGTATCCCACCAGAAATGTACCTCTCATGCTGGGATGTAATTGGACCCCTATTACTTAATATGATTTTATACTCGATCAAGGAGGGGAATTTCCATAAGATCGACAATATTGCACTCATAAACAGTCCTCCTTAAAAAAGACAAAGACCCCACCGATTGCGGTAGTTATAGACCCTTGAGCCTCCTCGGAACCGATATCAAGCTGTATTCCAAGGTATTAGTCATCAGACTTCAAAAGCATATGACGTCTTTAGTTCATCCTGATCAGACTGGCTTCATAAGAGGCCGCTTGATCACGGATAATATAAGACTGTTATTACATGTGCTAGATGCCAGCAAGGATGACACCCCACCTATAGCGATGCTGTCCCTGGATGCGATGAAAGCCTTTGATAGGTTGGAATGGTCTTATTTATGGGCAGTACTAGAAAGGATGGGGTTAGGAAAAGGATTCATTGATATGATAAAAGTATTATACAAAGACCCATCGGCCATGATTACAACAGGTATAATCACCTCTGAAATCTTTCCGGTATCGCGCTCTTCCAGACAGGGTTGCCCTCTTAGTCCCGGACAATATATCATTAAGAAACAAGAAACAATATATAAGACAATCCCAATCCATAGAACCAATCGCAATTAAGGGCACACAACATATTAGTTTATATGCGGACGACGTAATATTGTTCATGCAAAACCCTAACACCTCAATGCCTCATCTTCTCAAGTTGATTGATGACTTTGGCAATCTATCGGGATTTAGGATAAATTGGCCAAAGTCGGCCTTCCTTCCACTTAATGCCCCTGCAAAGAATATACTCCTTCCAGAAAAAATACCAATGGTTAAACACTTCAGATGTTTAGGAGTTGAGGTATTCCCTACTATAAGCCAAACGGTGAAGTACAATTACACAAAATTCCAAGATAAGATCAAATACGACTTTGACAGGTGGTCCAAACTTAAAAACTCAGTACAGGCACGAGTATCAATAGTTAAGATGGATGTTTTACCTAGAATCAACTTCATTAGCTCAATGTTACCGTTACCCCCTCCTGATGGTTACTGGAAAAAATTACACTCCACCGCATATACATTTATTTGGAATAACAAACCTCCACGAATAAAAAGATCAACCACACAGAGAAACAAAGCCGACGGAGGTTTGGCATTTCCAGACTTTTACCACTATTTTAAAGCATACTCTTTAAGACCACTGACAACCTGGTTTGACTCCCAAGCATCTGTATCCTGGAGAAACTTAGAAGAAAATATAGTAGCACCACATAGACTGCAGGACATAGTATACACCATATTATCAATTAAGCAATGCAAATTGAAATTTGGCCCCCTTATTACACATGTGATCCGGATATGGCGTGAAACACACAAAAAATATTCTAACCAACATAAATGGCATAGCCATACTCCCCTATTCAATAACAATGCACTCCTTATTGGAAAACGACCTATAAGATACCCCAAATGGGAAAAGCAGGGCATACACACATTGGGAGATGTTTTCAACAAACTGGGTTTTTGTAGCTATCAAGATATACATAAAAAATTTAACCTCACCAGTTCCACATATTATTTTTACGCACAGTTATTGGATTGTTTGAAGGCTCATGGAGTCCCATTAAAGATACCAATTGAGCACCACAGATATCACAAATTCTTCTATGAAAGAGAGACATCGAGAGGCTTCGTATATGATTTTTATCATCACTTACTAACGTCTTTGTATGGAATCCTCCCCCTAGACTCAGTCTGGAGGAGGGATATACCAGACTTGGAAATAGATTTTGATTGGCAAGAAGTCTGGGCAAACGTTCGAATTGCGTCACGTAACCCGGACCATCAACAAATTAATCTTAATTATATTCATAGGACATACCTGACTCCTATAAGATTGAACAGAATGGGACTTAAACAAGATTCCCTATGTTCCTTATGTACAAATGGAGATGAGGGTACATTTATGCACATGTATTGGGATTGCCCACCGGTTAAGATATTCTGGGAAGAAGTGTCCCAGCAACTATCAGAATTCTTATTTCTGAACATACCTGTACATCCCTCTGTATTGCTGTTGAATGATGTTTTTCAGTTTGCAGCCTCTATACAGCTAAAGAGACTAGTTTTATCCGGTCTCACAGCTGCTAAAAAGCTGATAGCATCACGATGGTTTCAACCGGATAAAATGTGCCGGAAGGTATGGGTTCTTACCTATCTCGATGTGATTTATCTAGAAATATCTACAGCAAGAATTTTAGGTGTCAGTGAAACCAACATTGCAATCTGGTTAGAAGTGGCGGAGAGAATAAAAGCTAGTATATGAATTGTAGTGCCTGGTTAGAAACGAATGAAAATGGATCCAAGTGGGGGTCCGGGGGGGGTGAGCGAGCAAGAGCATATGTATGTATGTTATTAGATAGCAAGTATTAGGTATATATCTCGTAAACTACATTTATAATGATTCAAATGGTGATTTCATTGTGTGTCTAATTTGATGTTATGTTTAAAAAAAAAAAAAAAAAAAAAAATATATATATATATATATATATATATATATATATATATATATATATATATATAAAAAAATATGCGGTGATGATCAGGGCTATAATCCTGTAGTCCCAATTTGGCTCGAGTTACATTGACTTTGAACTAGTGAGGGAACAGAAGGACCAGAATGAAGAAACTCTGTCGAATTGAAAAGCTGTCAATTTAAAAACGGTCTTGTCTGAATCGGAACAAGAAAATGATTAAACTTCACAATGACCCTGCCGTGTTATTAGAGTGTCTCTATTCGCCGTCACTGTGGGGACATCTTTAAAAAGGGAGGGGTGGAGATCTGGGAGACAGCCTACTATACACAACCATTACCCGAGTGTGGTTGACAAGTGTGGTTGACAAGTTGGCTTTCTTCTCTGCCAGCTTGTTTATTATAATTGTAATGATTTTACAAACGTCAATGCTGTATTCGTCACCTGAATTGAGCAATAAACGTTTCATGTTCTGAATATCCACAATGAGAATATGAAGGAGAATATTGAGTGGAGAAAGAAGATATCTGACACAGTGACCAGAGAGAACGATATCTGACACAGAGACCAGAGAGAACGATATCTGACACAGAGACCAGAGAGAACGATATCTGACACAGAGACCAGATATCTGACACAGAGACCAGAGAGAACGATATCTGACACAGAGACCAGATATCTGACACAGAGACCAGAGAGAACGATATCTGACACAGAGACCAGATATCTGACACGGAGACCAGAGAGAACGATATCTGACACAGAGACCAGAGAGAACGATATCTGACACAGAGACCAGATATCTGACACAGAGACCAGAGAGAACGATATCTGACACAGAGACCAGATATCTGACACAGAGACCAGAGAGAACGATATCTGACACAGAGACCAGATATCTGACACAGAGACCAGAGAGAACGATATCTGACACAGAGACCAGATATCTGACACAGAGACCAGAGAGAACGATATCTGACACAGAGACCAGAGAGAACGATATCTGACAGAGAGACCAGATATCTGACACAGAGACCAGAGAGAACGATATCTGACACGGAGACGTCACCAGAGAGAACGATATCTGACACGGAGACCAGATATCTGACACAGAGACCAGATATCTGACACAGAGACCAGAGAGAACGATATCTGACACAGAGACCAGGCAGTGGGTGTGGCATGGGGGGGGGGGGGGGGGGGGGAACGAGACCCCGACAAGGAAAGAACGACGGCTCATTCTCTCAGAGAAAAAGAGAAACCGCTAAAACCTTGCCCTGTGCTTTCACCGGTGTATTCCTCTGACCAAAACAAACACCTCCGTGACCAACACCTTCTTTTCCAAAAACGTCTCGCGTGTGTTTTCATGAGAAAACATAGTTGGGAGACCAGACGGATTTGCCTGGTGGAAGATCACGTGTAAACCCCTCGTCGCTGATCAGTCATGTGAAACCACAATGACTTCAAGATCCATGACGACAAGACCGAAGGTTGTGTTGTGTGAACAGCATAGCGCTCCGTCTGAATTTTAAAGTTGTGTATTGTGTAGGCGCCATCAACCACAGCAGAATTCTCTCTCACTCTCGCTCTCTCTCACTCTCTCACTCTCTCTCTCTCTCTCACTCTCACTCTCGCTCTCGGCTGCTGGACTCCGTGTCTGCGATGCATCGGCAAGTCACCCGGGTCACGTCTTGGAACAAATCACACATGGTGATCGAGCGGCGATGTGCACACGCCGAGTGGACACCGAGCGGCCTCTGATCTGGGCTAAATCAGGGCTATAATCATGTAGTTTGACCTTGGCTTAACTGAACCTAACGTGTGTGTGGTTTGCCTTCCAGGGTTGATATACAAGGAGGTTTATGACTGGGAGGAGAGGACGAAGAACGGTGTTATCAGAGGTCAGCCGGCATCTCTAGGTTAGTGGAATCTCCTGTGTGTGTGTGTGTGTGTGTGTGGGAGGTTCGCTCCACCATCGTACCCATCATGCACCGTGCTCGTCTCTCTCCATGTGCACCTTCTGACAGGAGGCGTCTCCTCTGTTTCTCATAGCACAGGTGCAGCAGTGAGCCGCGGCCCCCAGCACCCCCCCTCCTCCTCCCCCTCCGCATCCGTCAACGACGCCTCCTCCATGTCCGCCGACCCCGCCCTGACCGACACCGACAGCAGCCTGGAGACCGCCGCCACCGCGGCCAGCGGGCCCCTGGGCTGCTGCAGATGACTATCACCACCCGCGCCACTTCCTGCTCCGGGCCCCCCCCCCGGTCGGATGACCCGAGGCCCCGGCGTCTTCACGCCCCCTTCTGCTTGTCTTCAGTGGCGTAGCGTTTAGGCCAGTTTCTTCACTCTAGCTGTTTGATAAATGTTTTTTTTTTTTTTTTAAAGGACACATTTTTATTTTTTTTCTTCTTTTTATAGATTTTCTTTTGACTCTGGAGTCCAGGCTGTAATTTATTGTGGCGTATCTTAATTTTCTTTCTTTTTATTTTCTTTTTAAACCTAAGACGAGAACTTTTATTATTTCCCTGTGTTGTGGTTTGTATGAACCGACAAGTGAGAATTTAAAGAAATATCTTTTTTTTAAAGAAGAAAAAAATATCTTTCAATGTGATTTTCTTTTTTTTTCTTTTTAAAAATCATCATTTTACTTCAAAGCTACTGCTATTACAACTTGCCATATCAATGTAGATTGAGTTTGTACAGATTTTACGGTAAATATATATTTTTTTCTTTCAATATGAGTTTCGCAGTGAGCCATTTGAAACATAATTTAACTGACAAACATAAGGACCTTAGTACACCCCTAGCGAGATCACCTGACCTATTGTAATCTCAGAGGGAATGGATTCTGTTTGAAATGCATTCGACCCGATCAGTTTGTTTCGAATTGAAATCCTTTTAGTTTTATTTGTATAAAATGAACTGTTATTCGTGAGTCATTACTTCCTTGTAAAAAGTTTCACGTTTATGAAAGCTTTATATTTTGCTCTTTTTTTCATTTCCTGTTTAGTTTTTTGTTTTAAGATTATTTTCCAAAAAAGAAAAAGAAAAAAAATAAGCTTTTAGATTTCCAAACAATTTCCCCGCCTATTGATATGATATGAGACTCTTTATTTCTTTTTTGCCAGATGTCCTTAATTTTTTATTTTTTTGCCTTTTTATTTTAGGGGTAAGTTATGTGATTGAAATGGTGCATATAGGTCCAGAAAGAACCAGAAAGAAAGCTTTTTTTTTTTTTAATGATAACTTCCTTCATTTTGTTTTGAAAGTGTATATAGTTCTTCCCCTTCTCTATGCCGGGCCGTGATGGTGTCGTACTGACGGTTGACTGAAGACCAGGTCACACGATACGTTTTCCTCGAAGCTCCTCCACGTCTTCTCGTCACGGGGCAAGTTTTTGCGAGGGTCGCTCGAGGTATTGTCGAAGCGGTCGAGTCTGGGATAACGGTATGCTTTGAGGGAGAGAGCTTTTTGAACTTATGTGAAATTGTGGTTCGGCGAAGGTTTAAGTCGGAATGTCCTGGAGTCTCGTCTGGAGGTGGGATGTAGAGGAAGGGAGCGTGAAAGTGTGAATATTTGGCGTTTTCGGAAGTGTAGAAGTTGTTGCAGCCTGACGGAGCAGTATGCGTTCTGCTTCCTACCATGAGATCCTGCTATTAGTAATGTATCACAATGTATTTTTGTGATTTATTTTTTATGCCAGTTTGCAGTATGTCTAATTGCGAAATTTGGAAAATATCGGTGACCTTTATTATAATTTATTATTTTAAAGAAATTTGCCCTTTGCTTTACATACTTGCATGTGTTTATGCACTGAATTAAGACATTAAACGGACCCTTGAATCTTAGTACATCAGAAAAAGCGACGGGATCGCCCCCTTAAATCAAAATGAATCGGTGCAAAATGATTCTTGGACTGTATGCAATAATGGTGTCCTTTTTTTTGCCCGTTTTTGATTTAGCTGTTTAGAGAGGAAAAGTGCCTGTTGTTTGTCGAGCGTTCCTTCCTGAGTACCTGGGAAGGAAAAGTGCTGCGTGGAGTTTTTTTTAGTGTCTGGAGAAAAGCAACAGTAGTTTCCACATCAAAGTTAATCACGTGAGGCAGTTGTTATCAAAAAAAAATATGTATTGTATATTTTTCTACTGTTTTTGGTTTTGAACCTTAAGTTGGAGACTGTAGTCCTTTGGGCGGTATACAATGATGATGATTATGATGATAATGATGATGATGTCAAATGTATACTTTGACACGCTTTCTCACGTTTGGTAGTGTGTGGGGGGGGGGGGGTGTCATGAAAGGAGGGGCAGTTTTTAATCTAGGTTTTTCATCAAAGTGAAATGTTTCCTTACACTGACGACAACTCGAGTCGTAGGTTTTAACGGTTTCGCAGCTTTATAAATTTTTTTGCGTGATTAAAACGTGTTGATTGTAAGAGGGCAAAGCGAACACGATATCCCTCTTTTTTTTTTACTTAAATTACTCTAATATCAAACCAAATTGTTTTGAATAAACTATGGCTGTAATGTAGATGTCATGCAGTGGCTCTGTAGAGCACACATAAATGTGTGATGGACACTGACGGTGGAAGGGCAATGAAGCCTACGCTTGTCTAAAGAAAATGTTTAATATTGTAGGTGACTGGCTTTTCCTTGGACCTTTCTGACCTTCCTTATGGATGGTGTTGGAAAGGAAAACAAAGTTACAAGGATTTTAGACAATTCAGCTCTAGTTCTGGTTCTGTGCTCTGCTCTGGCTGGTTCTGTGCTCTGCTCTAGTTCTGGTGCTATGCTCTGGTTCTGCACTCTGCTCTGGTTCTGTGCTCTGCTCTATTTCTGCGCTCTGCTCTAGTTTTAGTTCATTCTGCGCTCTGCTCTAGTTATAGTTCTGCGCTCTGCTCTAGTTATAGTTATGCGCTCTGGTCTAGTTATAGTTCTATTTCTGCGCTCTGGTCTAATTCTAGTTATGCGCTCTGCTCTAGGTCTAGTTATAGTTATGCGCTCTGGTCTAGTTATAGTTATGCGCTAGTTATAGTTCTGGTTCTGTTCTAGGTCTAGTTCTAGTTCTGCTCTAGGTCTAGTTATAGTTATGCGCTCTGCTCTAGTTATAGTTCTGCGCTCTGCTCTAGTTATAGTTATGCGCTCTGCTCTAGTTATAGTTCTAGTTCTGCGCTCTGCTCTAGGTCTAGTTATAGTTCTAGTTCTGCGCTCTGCTCTAGGTCTAGTTATACTTCTAGTTCTGCGTTCTGCTCGAAGTCTAGTTTTAGTTCTGGTTCTGCTCTAGTTCTGCGCTCTGCTCTAGTTCTAGTCCTGCGCAGGGCTTCATTCATCACACGTTAACATGTCAGGCTAAACAGAATCTGTGCCTCTTGGGTTACACAAGAGTCTAGTAGCCTACATACAGTATCGACTGGTGAGTTATCTCGTCAGCTCAACTTGAAATCAAACTCCGCCCCACTTTTGTTTCAGTTAGCATATTTTTTATTACGGAAATTGCACAGAACAGTGTTTGTAAGCGGGGGGAAAACAACCTCCTAATTGATCTAGCAAGATGTGTATCGGGTCACATGCATCTCCATTGTGCTCCTCAGCTTTGACATCAAGGCGAATGTTGAGTGTTGAAGTTGAGACGGGTGATAATTGCGGCTTAGCTTCTGGAGTGTTAGCTAGGGAAGGAGCAGGGAGAGAGGGGTGTAGATATCATAACACACAGCCAACGGTATGTATCCATTTGTCATAGTTGCTGAGACTATACATACAAATAGAATCAATCGGATAAGTAAAAAAACAAAAAAAAACGTGTTATTTTAAGTGCTCTTAATTTTCTTAGCCCAACATTTACATTTTAGGGACATAATTGGAGTTCTATAGAGTTTCTGTTGCTTATTCTTTATTATAATTTCTTTTTTATATATAAATTGCTTTTCTTTAACTTTTTTTCCTGCATCTCTAAAAAGAAAATGGTAATGATAAGTTAAGTAGGCTTTGATGAACTACCTCACACTAAATTTCTACCAGTTCTTGGACATACTTAGTTGCCCGCTGAATTAGCTATCGGAGACGTGTGAATAACAGATTCCATTATTTATTTATTTGAAAGTGTACTATTGTCAATTTTAGGAGACTTCTAGTTTTGTACATTATGTATACTTCACCTAGAAGTAAGAGAATTGTTATATGTTTTTTTTTTTTTTTTTTTTTTTTTTAACAGTTCATGTGCAATACCTTCGGCAAATTGTGCTAGTGGTAATTGATGGGCCTAGCCATGTTAGATGTCTGTCCTCTGAAGGTAGAGAAGATGTTTGGTACTGTCAATCCATGTTTTCCTTTTTTCTTTTATGAATTAGATGATTTTCTCTCCGTGACTTGTTTATAGTCATAATGTTATGTAATCAGTCTTATACCTTATACCTTTTTCCAAATCCGCAGCCAGAGGCGGGACACGCAGAGACGCGGGGAGTTCTGTGTGTCGTGCGTGACTGCCTGCAGATTTTTTATTCGGTTTTATGAGGTTAAGGCCAAATAATGTTAATAAACAAACAAACAAATGAACGAAGAAAAAAAAAGATAAGTAAACGCCTAAAACAAACTCATTATATGTACAGTGCTGGTTTGTAATGTTTGCTAGTGAATCCAGCCATGCAAGTAGTTTTAAGAATTCCTGGCTCTGCGTGTTCCCAAACACCGCAACCAATGAAGAAGTGCACTACTATGATACATGCACTGGGATCCGACGATGCCAACTCTAAAAGAAAAATAAAGATAAAAAAAAATTAAAAAGAAAGGAAAAAAAACATGTACTGCAAATAAAAGAAATACAATTTGAATCCTGTTTTTTTCTCTTCTGTGACCTTTTCTTTTTCCTGACATCATCTACAGAGAGGTGAAGTACCTCCCCCTTCCACCCAGATCGCCCCTGCGACCCTATTTCAGTAAAAGAATATGAAAGGTAGTCGGGCTGCTCGATTATGGCAGAAATTACAAGCACGGTTATTTTGATTGATATTGAAATCAGGATGATTAAACACGGACGATTACTCATTGATTTGAGAACATATGATGACGACATCATTTTTATTTTTTACCTTTCTTGTCTACCAAAGGCTGCCTTTCTGTCGTCTTCTACAAGTTACCAAAGATGTTTAAAAATAACTGGAGCAACGCTACAACAACATGAGCTGAAACTACTGTTTGGGCTTGAGGGGGGGGCAGAGTTGCTGTGAAGGAAGAGTGTGCTACATTTACATTAAAAGACTAAATGCGAGCAACACGGCATGCAGCACAATAATCGTTTTATATCTATGATCTTGTTTTCATGATCGTGGGAAGCCAAAATCATAATTTTTATTAAAAACTCAATGAATCGCCCAGCCCTAAACGGTAGTCGGCGCCAAGAGACAAGTATTTTTTTTTAATCTGAATTACACGTATGATGTTTGTCCATTTAAACGTGTAACGGTCTGCTGGCTAACGTTACAGCATCAAAAGCTATCTATAGCACTGGCTAACGTTAGCTAACTTGCGAGTTGATTGCCTTTCTTGACTTTTTTTAACCAAACATTTCCTCAAGAGTTCTGGGAATTCTAGAATGCATGATGCCACTTCATTCGTTTCAGCTCTCAAAATTAAAATCCGCCAGTGTGATTCTACACACTGCAAATGTGTAATTTTTGGGGGGGATGCAGGGGTCGCCCTCAATATTGAGAAGAGGTAAACTTGTCCCCCTCAAAAAATATAGCTAATAGGAAAGACAACCCCCTCCACAAAAGAGGTAAAAAAAAGAATGGGTCAAAACAAATATCCTTCTTACCTGTAACTATTAACTCACTTGCCTTCAGTCAGTGGCTTCTGGCTAGCCTTGCAATGAAGTATTTGACGCTCAAAATCTCCTGGGGGATGACCGCCAGACCCCCTGCTTAAGGTGTCCCACTGTTGAAACCAAGCCTATGCCCGTGTTTAAGGGTCTTCGCTGTTTGAAGTTGAAAGTCTTTCTGGGGTCTCAACTGATTACCTTTATTTCCATAGATTGCCATTCATTACAATTGTGTAAACCCTTAATAAATAAGCACCATAGCTCCTTTAGTAGACAGAGGAAACACCAAGGAAACTATAAAAGAAGGAAGGGTCATGTCACTGGGTAACACGTGAACGCACCTTGGTGCCAACTGTGGAAGCGTTCAGTTCGGCCAACATTTTTCCATTTCAAGCTGTTTTGTGCTGGGCTCCGCCCATAAGCGCTTTGAGTGACAGTCACCCACAGTCTGCGACTGGCAGACAGAGAGAGAGATTGAAAGATTGAGGGGGATACTAATTAATTTCACCACGGGGGGCATAATCCCACGGGACAATGCATTGGTAACTTGTTTCAAATGACAATATATACCCCTGTGAATATTATTGCACGGATCGGAATATGGGCGTGCACAAAGATATTTTGACGATATGCGAGTGCTCCCGACTGTGGGGGAGAAGCTCCATCCCCGCGCGCACAGACTCCCGCACGGTCGGGAGGTTGTGTGTGTCCCTCTCTATCTCTCTCTCTCGCTCGCTCGTTCTCTGCTGTCTGTCGGCACCCGCGCACACTCGCTCTGTTGAGCGAATTGTTGATTGTGGGCGGTGACTACAACCAGTGCCTTACTCACGTCAGCAAAACAGTAAAATCAGAATGGCTTAGTTGAGTGAGGGAGGATCTCGTGAACTCGAGACTAGACTGATGAGTCAAAATGAGAATTAGAGAAACAGACCCCATTGATATAAACCCCCAATATAGGAAACAATGCTAAACACTGGAAAAGGCCATTTATAAGGCACAGGACCTTTAAATTTAATGGATCAGCCATCTCCTCGTGTCATTTACAGGTCAGGTTATGGCCTTGGCTTGGATGTCAGAATCATCAGCAATTTTTTACTTTGTTAACTAGCTAATGTTTCATATATTTGTTAATTGGTATATTTCCTCAGTATATTTAGAATTTTAATACAGGCTTCAGTAGAACTGACCAAAGTCTGACACCAAGGAGAGCATAGAACGCTGGTATTCTGACATGACGACCCTTTCTTCTTTTATAGATTCCTTGGGAAACACTTGGGATATGTGACACATTTCTCTAGTTGGGCAGTCATTGATTGACTGCAATAGACACGTCCCTAGAATTGACCTATCTCAAATCCTGGCCACCATTCTTGATCCTCCAATCATAGCTGGGCGGGGTTTGATTGGTCCATTGACTACTCATTTGCAGTCAATCAAATACCCTTCAAAGGGCAAAATCCCCTGAAAAGCGCTACCATGTAAACAAAGGCATATAAACAAAGGCAATCAAATCAACATTTGTTAACACGGTTCTGTATAAAAATGAAAAAAAAATAAAATAAAAAAATATACAGTCACATTAACTGAAATCACATCTTCACAATGCTTTGCCCCTTGAGTCCTGTTTGAACTGAATTTTTTTTTGATGGCTAATAAGATGCTGGACACTTGTCAATAATTTAATCACATGCAATTCTTACAATACATATAACCGCAACAGAGTTCATCCTGGAAATGTATGTCAGTGTTCTATAAATCCATAAAGCGCATCAGCGGCCTGGGGTTCTGCTACTCCGTCCGCTCAGTCCTTCCCACAGTGCAAGGAAAGAGGAAAGAGTACCAAGTTATATCAGAAACGCCATTGGAATGCACTGGCGAAAATCACATCCATTGTCTAGTCGCGGGAAAGAGTGTCGGAATGGGATCCGACTGGGCGCCTGTTTCAAGGATGCTGCTTAAAGGTGCTGTAAGTGTTTTTTTTATTTTTATTTTTTTTACAAAGTGTGAAATAGCTCTACATTCCGACAGCCATCACTGATATAGTGTGTCTGGTCAGTAACATCTCCCAGCCCCCAATGCATTTTCTGGTATCCAGTTTCCACTTTATCCAATCAGGAGAGAGAACTCTTACTGCACAACTCGTTTTTATTTCCATTTTTGCACTGTGGAGTTCTCTTGTTTATCTCTTTGCTTACTGCACTGGTAGATTATTGTCCTTGTTTCAAGCACATATTTGGAGTTCTCTGATTCTTTTCTGTTTACTGCAGAGTGGAGCGACTGGGAGAGACCCATGTTACTGACCAGGCACTCTATATCAGTGATAGCCATCGGAGTGTAGAGCTATTATTTTAACATGTAGGGCACCTATTTAAACAAAATATACCACTGACGGCACCTTTTACTTACACCTGAAAAACAGAACTTTAGAATCTATCGTAGTCATTTTCCCTCTTGCTACTCTGTGACAAACCTCTTCTCCGCAATATGCGATTATTAGTAGCATGCAATGGTTTCAGAAGGAAACGGTTAGGACCCCGATGTTCACATGTGTACTTGGGCTACTCTGCCCCTCATGTTTCTCTAATGGTGATGTATCTTGTATTGTATATCTCTTTATTATCGTTTTCTTTTATTATTATTGTTGTTTATCTCTGGTGCAACACTCATCCAGCATTACCCTGCTTTCAATTGACAACAAAATGTCGGGGTCTGTGTTGCACTGTGGGATGACAGGGATGATGGTCCAGGGAACTTTTTTTTTGTTCTTTTCTTTTCTTTCTTTTTTAAGTAGTCATAAACTGCATCTTTAAGGGTGATTTATCAACAACACATTACATTCACTAAAAGGATACATTCTCAATTCAAAATGTCCATTTAATTCACAATTCAATTTCACAATAATTGGCACCTTCTAAGGGGGGGATCAAGTTAGGCATCTTGAGCTACGTGTCCTGTGCCTAACAGTATGATTTTCGATAATTCGGTATGAGGAACGTGTAGACTGAAACATGTATCATTACACGGAATAAGTGTGTAGTTTAATGGTCGAGTCTACATGGCCCTGACCTTCTCGTTTTCGATTGAAAATCCGACTTAGGGCACCTTTCAAATTAAAATGCGCACCACTGTGTGTGTACACTAGGGGGCGAATCTAATCGAATACACCTCTGGACAAGCAGGCAACAGTACATTTTCTCCTATTTAACAACATGTCCCTGAAGGCACAACCAGGAAGTTCCATTGTTTCTTTGAGGGCAGTGGTCAGCTTCATGTGCCAAAACCAACATGGTTTCCAGTCAGGCCTTTCTGGTCCTTCAAACAGCAGACAGTCGAGCTTTGGCGTTAACCGTGCACTAATGTCATTGACATAACACTTCCACATCCTGTATTTACAAGCAGCATACGCGTAACTGTAAATGCTTATCGTACCTAGTGACTGAACGTTGATATTTGTACCTGCTATATATATATATACTTTTTTTTTTTTTTTTACATTAAAGTGGTAAGTGGCATTTCTTTGTTACATATAAAAGTATTAAATAGCTCTACATTTCAACAGCCATCACTGATATAGTGTTTGGTCAGTAACACATGGGTCTCCCAGTCTCTCCGCTCTGCAGTAAACACGAAATACATTCCCTGGTATCCCTTCCCACTTTATCCAATCAGGAGAGAGAACCCTAGATATTTTTACTTCATGCCAAGCCAAATTTGCTGGCAGATTATTTGACCTATTTCAAGCGCATATTTGCTTGCTAGTTTTTATTCTTGTGGTTTTCTTATATTTGTCAGACCATTTTTGCAGTGTGGACTCCTGATTGGATAAAATGGGAACGGGATAGGAAATGTATTTTCTGTTTACTGCAGAGTGGAGGAACTGGGAGACCCATGTTACTGACCAGACACTCTATATCAGTGATGGCTGTCGGAGTGTAGAGCTATTACCTTAACATGTAGACCAGTTATTCTAACAAACCAAAAAATACCACTTACAGCACCTTAAGGATTCACCGTCAGGCAGCATCTGTGAGAACCGAAAGACTTGAGGTTTCGTCGTCGAAAAACAGACACAGAATAGCAAAGAGATACTGGTGGTGGATAGACAGGCACACTAGAGAAGGGCCTGAGAGAACGACCAGAGGTACATCTGTACATCGATATAAATTAATAAAAACATCGCTCAGCTGTCTTGCATTTTAACAATCACATCTCATTCACAGAGACTTACACATTTCTTCTTCTTTTTTTATTATTCACAAATCCATTCACTGAGTGTCCGTGTAAACGCGGTAGAGGAAGTCAAAGTGTCTCATCGTCTTCCACTGTTTGCATACAGGCACCTGGCGTCTTAGACAAACGACCGTATGTGCGGAGTGCGGTCCACCGGCTAGTCCCCGTTCCATTTACATCATCCTCGGAGTGACTTCAAAATCACTCCTGCGACCAACGGAGATAGTTCTGACCCAAGTACCAGGCGGGTCGGTCCCACTCGGAACGCGGCGTTCCTTCCTTTGAGTCGGCGGCGATTTCACACAAATACTTCAGTTACAGTTTTTTTTTCTTTTTTTTTTAGGAACGTCCCTGATTCATTAAAGACAGCCCCAGCCCCTGAAAAAAAAATCCTGATAACTGTCGTGTCGACCGCACGTTTTTTTTGGGGTTTCCGCGGCGACGGTGGTCATATGTCGCTAGTCCTCGGCCCCAGGGCCAGGTCTCCGAGCGTGGAGAAGAAGTCCTCCATCTCCTGCTCCAGCAGCCGGTTCCGCTTCTCCGCGTCTTGTCGCGCCCGCTCCGAGTTGCGTAGCTTGATCTCCAGCATGCGTTGCTTCTTCCTCTCCTGCTCCATCTCCTGCTCCAGGCGCTCCATCTGGGCACAGAGGGCTGCGCTGGACTCCTCCAGCCTGGGGGGGGGGGGGGGCACCAAGGTCACGTCAACATATGGCTAGGATAACACGCACAATTAACTCCACTGTGTTGCTGTGTTTGTGTGGAACATTGTGAGGAGATTATAGTATGGTGGTATACAGTATGTGGTGCATTATGATTATCAATTATATCGTAGATCTTCTGATGCAAATAGTGGCTCTCATTGTGGCCAGCTAGGAGACACTGAGGAAGAGAAGGAGACAATGGTCCTCATTCTCGAACATGTTTGTAAGTACCTCTGTAAATATCTTGGTAAAAATGTCATACTGACACATTTACAAAAATCCTCCTCCGGATTCCTGAACGCTTATAAGGTAAAGGAGGCGTGTGCAAAACAGCTTGATAGGTTCAGCATTGCATCTGCACCATGCTGACCCATTCTACAGGTAGCGCGGAAGCGATTTGCGACTGATCTCTAAATTAGATTAGATGTATGTATTGTCATATACAGCACAAGTACAATACACCATTCAACCAGAGTAGTTGTCAATAGCCAATCGTGCAGTCGTTCAGTATTGACATTACTAATGAGATGTCATGCTAATATGTCATCTTCTACAGTAGGACTTACTACTATAATACCTAATAAAAAGTCATTCGAATAATAGAAGCCTACTTTGCTGGAACGATTAATTTCGCACGTATAAGTACGTGTGTGTGTGTGCTCGTGCACTGAGGCTGCCTCACTAAGCCACGCATTTATTTAGTTCTAGCAATGGGAATCAAACCAAAAATAAATAATATCATAGAGAAGAAGACAGTATATGGCATATTAATACAGTATATTCCACTATACAGTAGCTATATCTGCGGTGATCGGTTTAGTTCTTATTTATTTAGTTTGCAGTGTAATTGTTAATGATTCAAATATTGTCGTATTTATTATCACTATAATTATTTAATTCCATGCATGTCTGTAGTATCGGCAATCCCCAATGACTTGTCCCAGAGAAAGCTGTTGAAAACACGGGCACACACTGGTCCGTCCGACTTACGACTGCCTTTTTGAGTTTGTAAATCCTACATAAAACTAATTTACAATACGAGGCCATTCGAGAATGCCGAATACCAAGGTGGTGGATGTTTCGGGGTGATGGCCAAGATTGCAGTGACTGTTCTACCCTCACATTGGTTATGTGCACCATTGAGGTCATGGATCAGCTTCATACAGTACCATCTTCTGTCCGACCTACAACGTCTAAACCATGCCTGTTCTAGTTCATTGCTGGGTTAAGTACTTCTATTCACATATATGCTTACTACATGTATCTATTGCTATGTCCACCCATCACAAACACGCAAACTGTCTAACGCCTGTCCCCGTCTCCCTGTGAGTGGATGTCTCGTGATGATGACCGGGAGGCATAGGCGGAGTTTGAACTTGACGGCAGGGGGTGCGACTACTTGGCGAACGATACCAGCGCGCACGCACAGCGATTTTTTTACCTTTATTTTATTATTTTAGCGTTTTTACAATGCCCTAACCCCTAATTTTTTATTTTATTTAGGTAGTACAGCAGCACACACACACACTCACACACAGCACTACGGGGGATCATTTTTAACTGACTTGAAAAATGGAGGCTCTAATTATTATTATTCATAGAGACTCTCGAGCAATAATAATTATTACAGCCTCCATTTTTCGTGGACGAAAAATATACCAGACTATAGATATCAATTTTCCCGAAATAACGCTACCTGCCTCGACAAAATCCGTGCATTGGTTATCCAGATACATTAATTATCATCTCAGAATAAGTGGCTTTGTACAAGCGTTACAATGTACTATCCGCGGGGCATTCTGCTGCTGCTGCTGTGAATGGTGGTGCTTGGCCGCGCGTTAACCCTTTCACTGCCACACTACAGAAGGTTCGCCTTATAATGTGACATGATTACTACTATAAAATGAATGTATTGTAAAACAAAACATAATAGAATTCAGATTTGTTTCTCACAATTATTATAATTTTATTAAAATAAAAATAATCTTGATTTAAAAAAAAAAATAAAAAATGTAAAGCAATTTCACCCCCGGCCACCAGGGGGTGCAATGCACCCCCTGCACCCCCATAAACTCCGCCCATGCCGGGAGGATGCGATCCTCTCTATGCCACGCCCATACCTCAAATGGATCAGTCATCAGCTCTATTTTCAATCTTTCAAAATGTTCTTATGTACCCCAGTTGCTATTGCATGTATTTATTTGGGTTTCATTACACATACAGATGCAGCACTCCAGATTCAGTTCCCTTCTACTGCTCCTGTACCACCCCTCTACCACTGGTGACTGAGCTGACTCCCAAGAGAACAAAGGGAGGGTACTTGACTCAAGTGCTCTCCCAGAGAGGGGGTCGGGGGCTACTGCCCTCAGACCACCAAGATCATTTTTAATAAGTGGGTTCGGGGCAGTCTGACTTGGGGTACTGCCCATATATTAGTGTTGCAATGCATGCTAAGTAAACAGTGAAAAAAAGCTAAGGAATCGGATGGAGCTGGGGCGTTTGGGACGAATAAAAATGTAAGATGAAAATCTCCCCAGCCTGTGGGAGGCAGTGGAGGTGTGAAATCTGGCCCGGTCCAGAACAATAGGAGTCACAAAATCAGTTTGGAGTGGAGTGGTGGAGCAGTGGTAGAGACGCAGTAGAGGTTTGATTTTTCAGTGCTGGGTCCGTATGTACATGCTTACCAACTGTTTTGCCTGTTTTATAGCAACACTACTATCACCGACATATAAGAAGGGAGATCCCCCCATGAACGGCCCTTCTAAGGTTTCTCCCCTCCACATTGCCTGTGGTGTTTTTTTTCCCTATTGCTAGGTTTTTAGTGAGTTTTTCCTTACCTTCGCGTGGGGTATGTCCGGGAGTGTTGCATTCATTTATTTATTTTACATTACATTTTTTATTTATGTTTTTGTTTTTTTCTTGATTTATTGTGATGTTTCTTCTTGACTTGTATAAAGAAGACATATCCAGCCCATGGGGACATTAACGTGTGTTGTCGGGCCTTACAAATAAATGTTATTTGTGATTTGTGATTTAAGTATGAACATTTTGTTACGAAAGAATTCCTTGGTAACTTTTACATATGTCCGTTCGAGAATGAGGACCAATGACTACAGTGTACAGATATATATATATGCACGGTAAGAATAAATATATATATATTGTATACAGAATTATTGTACATGCAGAGTTGTATGGGTTATATGCAGGTGTATAAATTGGTATATAGAAGGATTAAATGCAGGTACTGTATATTGAGACATATATGGATATATATGCTGTAAATAAGTATATATATATGATATACAGCACTATTGCACATGGTATCATACAGAGTAGGAGTACTGTAGGTATGGGATGTGTACAGATATAGATAATATATAGTATCTACAGGTAGCCTATGTAAAAAGGATTATAAGCAGGTATGTACAGATGTGGATTCAGTCTTACTTTTTGATCCTGCCTTCGTAGGCGCCCTTCTGCTTCTTCAGCTCCTCCTTCAGTCCCTCCACCAGACCGCCCAGCGCCGTGGAAGCCCCGCCCCCGTCCTCTGACATCACGATGGACGGCACCGCCTCCGCCGCCGCTGCCGCCGCCCCGTTCTCGCTGCAGGCCGCGCTGCTCCCACACACCTCCATGGCCTCGCAGCTGTCCTCCTGCTCAGAGCCTCTGTCCGTCCCCGTGCCTCCATCGCCCCCCCCTCCCTCTCCTCCTCCTCCTCTCTCCGTCTCTCTCGAGCCCTCCTGCCACTCGCCCTTCTCTCCTGTGCCACCACCACCTGCTCCACCTGCGCCTCCATTTCCACCTCCGCCTGCGTTGTGGTTCCCCGACGGCTCGCTAACGCTTCCGGAGTCTCCCGGGACGGATATCTCGCAGGAGGAGGTGGACCAGGGCGTGCTGGCCACGCTGGGCACGCTCCCCATGCTGGAGGAGGACGTGACGTTGTCATAGGTGGAGAGCCGCTGGGAGGAGCCGGTGGAGTCGCGGTCGCGGGCCGACCGCTCGCCCGACGAGGTGCGCCTGTGGCCCCGCAGCGAAGACAAGCCGTTCATCAGCCAATTGCCACTGCTGCTGCCGCCCCCACCTACCCCTCCTCCTCCTCCGCCTCCTCCACCACCGCCTCCGCCGCCGGAGGACACGCTAGTGACGTCCGCCGTGGAGCCGCCGCTGCCTTGCTTGGTCTGCCCCGGAGAGCGCGGCGCCGAGGAGCTTTTGAAGGAGTACTTCCACGAAGGCATGGTCTTGGCTTGTTTACTGGGGCTCACCACCGTCTCGCCCTTCCCCGCCGACGAGCCTAGTCTCGGGCCGGGGTTGAGGTTAGGGGTCTGGGTGGGGGTGACGGCGGCGCAGAGTTTGGCGTCCAGGGATGAGGCGCTGCTGTGGAGCTCGTGGTCGGCGTTGGGGGTCGGGCAGCTCTGGAGGTCCTCCTCGGAGATCCAGGCCCCCAGGCTGCGATGCTGGAGTTGCTGGCCAGGGACGGTGAGCTCCGGCTGGGGCGTGGTCAGGCCCTCCTGGTCCCTCCCTGAGTACAGCCGGTTGTGCTCCCTGATGAGGATAGTCATCAGGTGCTGAACCAGAGAGGTGCCTGGAAGAGGAGAGAGCACCGTCAGGTAGGATATCAACACAGAGCATCAGGTAGGATATCAACACAGAGCGTCAGGTAGGATATCAACACAGAGCACCGTCAGGTAGGATATCAACACAGAGCACCGTCAGGTAGGATATCAACACAGAGCATCAGGTAGGATATCAACACAGAGCATCAGGTAGGATATCAACACAGAGCACCGTCAGGTAGGATATCAACACAGAGCATCAGGTAGGATATCAAATGGACAGCATAAATGGACTGCATTTATATAGTGCTTTTTATCTAAAGCGATTTACAACTAATGCCTGGCATTCTCCCATTCACTCACCGACGGTGGAGGTGACCATGCAAGGTGCCGACCTGCTCATCGGGAGCAGCTAGGGGTTAGACACGCTGCCGGGAGGAACCGGAATCTGGGAACGTTGACCAGATTACCAGATGCCCGCTCTACCTCCTGAGCCGACTGCCACTAATCTACAGTCTTTATGATCATGACGGAGGTGAACCAGTGTGTTGCTCGTACCCTCCATGATGGCCACCGGGTCCTCCATCTTGGGACGGAGGATGTTTGGTCCGAATACTGTGGCAAGGTTCTGCACGCTCATCTTGTTCGCAGCAGAGTGAGACTGAACCTCATCCAGGAACCTGAGAAGACGAAGAAGAATGTTTGTTAAGATACGATAACATAAGATAAGATAAGAAGATCCCATTGGGGAAATTCTGAATCTGAATGTATAGTACTATACTATGAGTAAGAGTAAACAGTATACACAAGTCACCCTAGCTGGCATGATATACATCATATGTTGTAGTCCGTGCAGGTTTTGGTGGTTAAGAGGGGGACTGAGGGGGACTGGTTTTGGACCGACCAGAAAGATCCTAAAGGAAGTGATTATGGAAGGAAGGGAAGATGAAGATAGACGTACTTGCATATGTACTTGAGGAGGTTGTAGTTTGCCAGAGGTAGAGTGTTAACTTGCTTTCCCAGTTCCTGGACTCCCTGGCAAGGACACATTACACAGGTTTGAGCTTCAGCACACGCGCACGCACACACGGCCACACGCACGCACGCGCACACACACGCGCGGACACACACATTCGTACAGAAACGTACCTCCTCCTCGTCTTTGGCCAACAGCTGGGCACATGTGAGGAAGTCATCATATTTGGAGAAGGGAATGACAGGTTCGGGCAGCTCCCGCAGGTACAACTTTAGTAACGATGCCACCGTGTGGACGTCTGTGTTACTGCAGGAGGGTACAGTGGAAGAATCACAAAGTTGAACAACACAAGGAATGGCTAATGAATACTAAAATAAACACCATTGAGTTGGATTCAAGTATTTATTTTCCCACCCTCTGCATGGAATTATTAGAATTTTGCATCATATCTTTATTTTAGTTGAGATCACACATTTCGGTGATACTCTACAGATAGTCTACTCATATAGTTCTGTATGATAGCATGTACAATTAGTGCAGTATATATCATATATATATATTTATATATATATATATATATATATATATATATATATATATATATATATATATATATATATATATATATATATATATATATATATATATATATATATATATATATATATATATATATATATACATATCTGTCTCATTACCTCCATATAATCCTTCTATATACCAGTGTATACATACCTGCATATAATCCTTTTTACACAATCTGTAGATACTATATCTATATCTGTACATATCTCTTACCTACTCTTGTTACTAGTTACGCTGCTGGCCAGTATGACTTACTACCATAGTGTCTTTATACCTGTATCACTGTACATATTATTACTACAACTCTGTACTGTACGTACATCTGATTAGCCCTATTACTCAGTAGTACTAATTTATATACATGTATGTTATACCCAGTTTAATCACCTGTACATTGTATTACTATTGCACTTTACTGTTACATTTGCACTCTGGTTGGGTGCCAAACTTATTTTCGTTATATACTGTACTTGTGCTGTATAATGAAAATCAATTTTAATCTAATCTAATCTAATCTAATCTAATCTAATCTAATCTAATCTAATCTAATCTAATCTAATCTAATCTAATCTAATCTAATCTAATCTAATCTAATATGCCTAATATTGATTGAAAATATAATGTCTGAGAGTCAAGGAACAATTCAAACAATGCTTCTGCTGGCCTGCTACCAACAAAGCCTGGGTAGGCCTTCTACCTGTCGAACAGAGGCTTGTCCCCGCAGTCGCAGGCCTCCTGCAGATCCTTCACCAGGTTGGCCTGGCCTGGCATCCGGAAGAGGCCCTCCTCATCCAGGCCTCTCCCCCTGATGAAGTCCACACACTGCTCCACCAACAGGGGAGCGAGACGCGGGCCAAACTTCTTCTCGTACTGCACTGTGTCTTCTAACCGCTGGCCAAAGATCCCTGGGAACACAGCGGAGGATGGTGTTATTCACAGGGTTCCTGCTGTTTTTGAGAAATCATTTTCCAGGACATGTCCACAAGTTTTGTCTTGACAATCCAGGACAGCACAGTTGCTCACAAACGATTTCCCTGGTAGGCCTAGTATCGACACATTTAACCCCAGTTTTATTCCTCCTTTTTTTTTTTTAACGATGCAGGCTTCGTGATGAAGTGTCTCACGTTCATTACAGGACCCGTCACTGCTAACTGTACAATAAGGTCATCCGTGTGAATCACTACCCACTTTAAAAAACACTCTCAAAAAACACCTACGGGAGACTGCAATTCGAAACTGGCCCCTGTAAATGTCCTAACACAACCCCCCCCCCCCCCCCCCCCCCCCCAATGTACAGTAAATGACCACATATGGTCTTATCAATATTCCAATGTACAGTTTTGCTTGTACAGTTGTACAGTGTCCCCCACCCACCCCTCCTACCCAACCCCCCCCCACCCACCCACCCAACCACCTCCAATGCACAGTCCCCCCCCCCCCCCCCCACCTACCAATGTACAGTTTCTACGTCAAATGTATATACTCTCTTTTCTGGACTCTTTTCGTATCACAAACAGTACCGTATTTGCAAATCTGGTATGTCATAAATGTATAGATGTAGCAGTACTGTCTATCTGTATGTCATGTATATCATATAAGTTATGATGAATTGAAAATGGGGGACCCTGATGTAAACAAGACGAAAGTCTTTCTCTGGTCTGCATCCCCTTAACAATTGTATGTATTGAGCTGTACTGTACTGTACCCATTCTGCAATCTGTTAATAAAGTTTTCAATCAATTCAATCAATCAATCAATCAATCAATCAATCAATCAATCCAGCCTCATCTTGTTGTTAGATGTGACCAGCACTGGTATGTTTCTGTTTGTTTTACTTACAAGCTCTCCTCAACAAACAAAAGAAAAAAAACACCAGCATGTCAGTTCTGTATGGAGTAGTATGCTCTGGGGGGGGGGGGGGTGTATGTTACTGTATCAGTGCATTATTGACTCATAATAGACTATTCATTCATTCATTCATTCATTCATTCATTCATGCATTCATTCATTCATTCATTCATTCATTCATTCATTCATTCATTCATTCATTCATTCATTCATTCATTCAATCAATCAATCAATCCATCAAGGGTATAGGTTCACAGCTAAATACAGTAGGCTACATACATTATGCAAAGCAAGCAAGCAAACAAACAAACACACAAACAAACCGAAATAATATGCATTCAAAAGGAAGGAAGGTAAATCAAGCCTTCAGGCTCGGAAATGGTTGTTGAACCTTTATTAATCCCCTTGGGGAAATGTGTCCTCTCCATTTGACCCATCCTAACTATTTAGGAGCAGTGGTTCAGCCACACAGTGCGGCCCCCGGGGTCCCCACGCCAGTTGTAATGCCAGTACCTCAGTCAAGGGCAACGGCAGGAAGCCTAGCGTGCGTGTCTTTATGGTGTGGAAACCGGAGTACCCGGAGGAAACACAGGGAGAGGGAACATGCAAACTCCACATAGAAGCCCCCACTGCTCAAACCAATCTGGGGTTTGAACCCAGGACCTTCTTGCTGTGAGGCATAGGCACTATAACTAGTGCACCACCGTCAGGGGTGTAAAAAGTACCCAGAAATTAAACTTTGAGTATCTGGCTAAAAACGTTTCTACTTTGAAATGTACTAAAAAAGTTAAAGTTGAAACTTTTTTTTGTATTGCAAGGGATAGACCAGGGGGTCTCAAACTCATTCCATCATGGGCCAAGTTTTAATTTTAACTACACATTGCACCAGGTGAGTTAGTTGAAGAGGTGAGCCAATTAGTGAAATCATCAGCTGGTGTGTTTAGGCAAAGCTGGAATGAAACCAAGCATACACTCACACAAGGACCAATCAGCATGAGTATGGGCGGGTACATTTTCCATTGATGGGGATTTGATTGGCTGTTTTTAAATAAAGCGCGGCCGCTGGATTAATAAGATAATAACGTTGGACCTGCGAGATTTTTTGTACGTTGTAGGTCTGCATTTTAAATGTAAGGAGTAAAAAGTACGTTTTTTTTCTCTGAAATGTAAAATAAAAGTACAAGTATACAAACCTAATAATACTCAAGTAAAGTACAAATCCCCAAAAAGAGTACTTAAGTATTGTAACGAAGTACAATTACTCAAGTACTTTACACCCCCCTGACCACCGTGCTGGATGTCTGTGCATTTTAGCAAGTCATCGCCTCTCACCCTCCCACTGCTGTTAAATACAGATCAGTGACACACGCCGGGTATCACTCAGTGAAAACAAGGGGCCCCTGTTGCCTCGCTCTTTGTTATATGACACGATATTGGAGCTGTGACCTTTAACCTCTCAGCTGACTGATGCTGCGCGTTATCAGATGGGCCCGGCGCCACAGATGGTAAAGTGTGCTGCTGGGTTTAGTCAGGAGACATCCTATCATATCTATAGAACTATTTTAATGGAGCCGAAGGCTGGCTGCTACAGTATGCCTGCTGCATCCCTGATACTGTATCTCTGCTGCATGCCTCTCAGAATACAACCTGGAATCAATCTTAAAGATCTCCTCCAGATGTATTTTAAAACCTTAAAAATGTTCTATTGAATAATAATCTGTAAAAAAAGATTTGTTCAATAAACTACTGAAAATGGCTTAGCAGCATCTCGACGCCTTCACCCTCATTGAGAATGGAAGGATCTATATGCAGATTGGCAACAAGCACATTTACGAGGACTTCCAAGTCGGCAGCTTCATTTCTTTCACGACACGTCAGTAGGACCTACTCAACTTTCTGTGTAGCTGAAGCTATAGGTGACATCTATTAGTGACATCTATTAGTGACATCACGGCATGTCATTCAACTCATATTTCAAGTACAGAGATGCTCTGTCCATCTTTCCAGGGAAAGAATGTGAAAAAGGCGCTCTGGTGACAAGTTCTACATAAATAACAATCTGTATAGTGATGCCTCCAAGAGGAGTTAACCATACAGAAGTATGCGTTTGAGTGGAGGCACTAAGTGGAGTTTAGCAGCGCTAAAGTGACCAGAAGCTGAAAAGCAAGCAAAGGAGTCCATTTGAAACATGCAACATTATTAGTGTCTCTTTCAAATATGGGACAGAAGGGAGGTGAAGTGAATATAATCAAATCTGCACAAGCATGAAACCTGGTGGTTATCCAGTGGTTAGTCTATGTGGTCTTCATCAAATCTGCACAAGCATGAAACCATGGTGGTTATTCACTTCAGTGGTTAGTCTACAGTATGTGGTCTTCCTTGCCAAACTGTGTTGAATGAGGATCACGTATATTCAACGACTACAAGTGCTTATTCCAACCAAATTCCCTTTAAGCTTCTCTGATTGGTTAGAAGGGAGAGGCTCGCTGTGTGACTTTAGAATGGAATCTCTCTGCTCTGCTGCAACACAGGTCAATAAAACTCACTCATGGTAGACTGTGAGTCAGTCTGTCCATGTCAAGATATGTTATGGAGCCAAAAACCAAACCAAAAACAAATCTGTGATAAAAAAAAAAAAAAAACGTACACATTGTAGCTTTAATTAAGGTTAGGTCAAATCAGCTAAAACGAAATGTTAACTCACTGCCTGGCACTAGTTAAATCTGGTACCAATTATAATATAATTATCTTTTATTGCATGCACACCATAATACTAACGTTTAAATAATCATGCCGTTCATCTCATCAGTGATATTGTGAGTGATATTCTTCCAGGATGTTGTACTGTAGGATCTTACACTGTAGGATCCTATTTCATTGGATTGAAAGTGCACAGCACATTGTGAAAGACTGCGTTGGGTTCATCCAGGTGGGGGCGGAGTTGTCTCACATTTGAATTCAGGACTTCAAAGATCAGTTTCACCACACAAATGTGAGAGGCTGAATTTATGATTTACAAACTCCACTCTCTCTCTCTCTCTCTCTCTCTCTCTCTCTCTCTCTCTCTCTCTCTCTCTCTCTCTCTCTCTCTCTCTCTCTCTATTGACTGAACATTCCTTTACTTACTTAGTTCTTAATAACTTTTTTATTTTTTTTTACTTCCTTTTTTTTTTACTGTATGTAGCACACTCAGGAGCTCATACAGAAACAAGCATTTCCTCATAAAGTATTCTGTATTTTATTATGACAAATAATAAACAAACTTGAAATCTCTCACTCACTCACTCACTCACACACACACACACACACACACACACACACACACACACACACACACACACACACACACACACACACACACACACACACACACACACACACACACACCTACACACCTACACACCTACACACACACACACACACACACAGACACACACACACACATAGCTGTCAACACCATCTCAAACTGTGACTCCAGTCCAACTGGATATGTATGTTGCAGCCACATTTGTATCACATATAATATCATACACTTGTTTGATTGTGTAATTGGTTAGAGAGATGACAAATTATTATTAACCGGTCAGATAGGATCATTATGTTTATGGCAGTCAAAGCGCAAACGACAACTAACTTGATGTTTTATTGTTTATTCTATGTATCCTATATGCATGGAATTGCTGATAAACTATGTCTTGTTTTGTTTGAAATGAAAATGAAATGGTTCTCAGTGAAGCAAATAACAGTCAACAATAATCACTATGAATTGAAAATGGGGGACCCTGATGTAAACAAGACGAAAGTCTTTCTCTGGTCTGCATCCCCTAACAATTTGGTGTAGTGAGCCGTACTGTATTGTACCCATTCTGCAATCTGTTAAATAAAGTTTTCATTCATTCATTCACACGGGACAACTGTAGCTAATACTTCCCCCTCCTTCATAAATAAATCATAATGGAATAGTTGAATGAAACACCAACAACCAGCGTTTGATTGATCTCTCACCTGTCGATTGGGCACAACAGTCGTAATAATCAGCAGTCAGCTCGCAATAATCAAAATAGGTCGCCACGGAGCAGGAGGCGCACCAGAGCAGAGCGCGCTTTTCGTAGATCCCGATGCCGCACTGCCGGCTGCTCAGCGCCTCGGGCCGCGGTGAGCGCGTCCAGTCCGGCTCCTCGGGCATCTGACACGACAACGCTTTCATTCCAATGCAATACCGCTCATCTAACCGCGCCGTCCGAGTGAGAACATACACAACCCCGGCTGACAGACAGACAGACAACACATCAACAAAATGCGAACGGCAGGCTATAGGTCACTCACGGGGTTTGACCGCAGCCCTGCTGTTAACGACAGTTCTATAAGTTGTCGACAGTTCTATTCTTGACGGGGAACTGAGAAGCGGAGGGACATTCCTCCCCAGACCTTGTAAATTCGAGACCGTGGATGAAACTGGGTCTAGAGACCTATGACGAGACATTCCGTTTCGCACCCAGCGTGAGGTAGGTATACTATAATAATAATACGCGCCCCCTTCCATCGCTATATGGTTTATGAATGCTGTTATTTTTTATGCATGTATTTATCTCCTTTATGACCGTCTGACTGTTAGACATGTCGGCCACTAAAACAAAAATAAAGCGAACATCCCATTGTAAGAAGAAGACATTGAGGGCCACTCAGGAAACAGTGTGTGACGGAAATACCTAGATAGACTAGTGCTCCACTCAAAATATACTTAAGTAAAGAAGGTATATAAATAATTGATATAGAATGTACCTGTAGGGCCTACGTGACAATCAAAAGTAAAAGTACACATTTTATATTATGTTAATGCTTTCATTGCTCAATTCTCCATCTGTTGACCTCTGAAAGTTAGGCCGATGTTAAAGTGGTCCAATAGATTACATTACATAAATGTATTGTCATTATACAGCACAAGTACAGTACAACAAAAATAAGTTTGGCATCCAACCAGAGTGCAAATGTAACAGTAAAGTGCAACAGTAATATACAATGTACAGGTGATTACACTGTAGGTATAAATTGAGTATAGGCAAGGCAACAGAGTTCAAAGTTCGTACAGTATGGGTAACAGAGCCAGGCAATGGAGTCGGATTACATCCTCTTGAAGTTGGCGAGTTTAAAATCTGACAATACATAATCTTTATCCTGTGTTTTTTATACAAAATAACCAGTGACTATATCTGATGTGGTTCAAATAAATGCAGTGGAGTAAAAAGTGCAATATTTATTACTTTTTGCAGTGTAGTGGAATGAATGAAAACGTTACAAAACGTCCCTGCAAGATCATCTGTGAGTGAGTGAGTGAGTGAGTGAGTGAGTGAGTGCATGGGGACAATAGTCAAGGAGAGTACAAGTACCTCAAAGTTGTACTTAGTACAGTACCTGAGTAAAATACTTTCCACTCTTATCAGGAAATCACGGTAGGACTACAGTACATGTCGGCCCCAGCTGTTGGGCCCACCGGAGTCTTGTTTCGTGGTAAATGGATGGTCTGCATTCATGGAATGCTTTTAATCCAAAGCGCTTTACAATTTATCCTCACATTCACTCACACATTCACTCACACATTCATTCACTCACTCACACATTCACTCACACATTCACTCACACATTCATTCACTCACACATACTCACTCATTCACTCACACATTCACTCACACATTCATTCACTCACACATTCACTCACTCATTCACTCACACATTCACTCACACATTCACTCACCGATGGCGCAGGCGACCAATGCGAGGCACCAACCTGTTCATGGGGAGCAGTTAGGGGTTACTAGTAGGGATGTCCGATATTATCGGCCTACCGATATTGGCATTAAAATGTGATATCGGAAATTATCGGTATCGGTTTTCCAAAAAATAAAACAATTTATTATTATTATTATTTTTACATTTATTTAACCTTTGTTTACCCAGGCAAGCAAGTAAGAACAAATTCTGATTGTCAAAAGGAGGTAGAGTGGTCGCCAGGTAGTCGGAAGGTTCCCGGTTCGATTCCCGCTCCTCCTGGGCAGCGTGTCGAGGTGTCCTTGAGCAAGACACTTAACCCCTAATTGCTCCCGATGTTAGCAGGTCGGCACCTTGCACGGTCCCCTCCGCCGTCGGCGTGTGTGAGTGAAGAGGTGAATGTGAGGAACAAAATTGTAAAGCGCTTTGGATAAAAGCGCTATATAAAATGCACCATTTACCATTTATTAAGTGTCTTGCTCAAGGACACACTTCTTGACAAGCTGCCCAGGAGGAGCCAGAATAGAACCGGGAACCTTCAGATTGCCCGACGACCGCTCTACACCTCCTGAGTCGCCCCCACATGCATGCAGGCACAATAGCCACCTGCCAAACTACAGTCCCAAACTGGGTTGAAACACCCTGGGGGACACCAGTCCTGGGACCACTGATGTCATACTGACTGTGAGGTTATTTATTCCTCACCCCCCCCCCCCCCCCCCCCTCTATTAATATGGCCCCCCCATGTAACGTAATGCCTGGCTATCCAGCTGGCTCCAGTAGCCCAGTTCACACCCAGATAGGCCTCGTTATATTTCTGGAACCATGTCGAGTAGCAATAGACTACAGGGAGATAACTGTATATGGAGGAGCTTCTTGGTTCACAATTTGTTCTGTCCATTATGGTTTCTATACAGTACTTTGCTTGTTTTCCTTGGTTCAAAGGAAGTTGCTTCAGTGCATATAATCCCTCTATGTACCTACTTATACACCTGCATACAACCCATATAACTCTGGATGATAGCATACAATACTGCTGTATATATTATATATTTATTCTTACCGCATATATATCCACTCTGTTATCCATACTATACGACTTTTAACTCTTAAAATGTGTTTTTAATAATTATGTGGACTGGCTAAGAATAGTCACATAAAACAACACATTTACACAGTTTATTCTTCTCATATTTCTATATTCATATTTTATTTTATTGCCTATATTTATGTATTTCTACTATTACCATGCCCATACCTGTATCTCCCCTCCCCCATGCTGCTATGACGCCTGCATTTCCTCAAGGGGATCAATAAAGGGATATCTTATCTTATCTTATCTTATCAACCTGTACAGAACAGGGAAGGCAATCGTAGTTGTCATGTGAATGGATCCGATACAGAAAGGGTTACAGTGTGTTGGTCAAAGTTGTCCATTTAAAGAGAGGTCTGGGTTTCACAAGTACAGTAGCTAGACTCCACAGAGATGTGAGGAGACCTCTCAGAGAAGCGAACAGGTTCTGGGTGACTCCCAGCTGGGCGGATCTGCCACTCTGCTTGGGTCCAATCTAATGACTTATCTTCTTCCCATGTGGCGGAAATACGTTTAGCCTTGAAAGATAATTGCCAAAATATATGATAAAATGTCACTGGTTACGCTTCCAATATACTTCTCTGTGCCACAGAGTGCAGATGTAACTAGGCCAGCTGTGTTGAGGTGTACATAGACCTGGGGACTGAGGTTCTACCTTAATCTTTGAGAAAATGTGTTTTATATTGTAATCTTTACTCGTTTCCATGGTAACTACTACAGTACCCATATGCCTCGGCATGCCTCGCCAATCTTCGACCAATCACAAGAGCACAACTACTCTGACATGACATCCCTTGACATTCTCGTTGGTTATCTTTGTTTTAATTTTAGACATCAATAAAACGGTAAAAACACGAAAAACTACGGTGTTTAAAAACAAACCAGTCAGGTAATCATGAGTATATAATTTTGTATTGTGTCTGTTGACTATTCTAGTTCCAGAACGTCGTCCTCTCAGTGCGGCAGCGTTCGCTCCAGACTTGACTGGTCGTCGAATACAATTAACCCTTTACTGGAAAGATGGTGGTTTTGCATTAGGTACACAGTCTTGTACCCATGACTTTATTCTTGTTTTTCTCAAATGTAAAAAAAATGCAGATCTCATTTTACGCTCAACTCGAATGCTCCTGTCGAATGTCAGACCGATTGAATGAAGTGGAACCATATAAATGTTCTACCTTGAGAAACGCCTAGATTGTAAAAACAACCATAGACAAAAATGTGTCCGGAACCAGACGGGTTCCATACCATGCTGTAGCAGCAGCTGAAGTGGATACAGTGCTTCTCCCGTGGGCATTTAGGCTGATTAGTGGGTACACTCTACGAATGCTCAAAGAAAGAGGTCTATATACTCCCCAGAGTCTGCTCGGAACAAGGTGAATCTGCGTTTTGTTATGATGCCCCTAGGTGCCCTATGAGTGAGAGTGAAGAAAAAAAAAAAAAGATGAATCAGAATCTTTGGGGAAAAGCGTCCTCCATGGCCTCCCCTTTAAACCAGACATTCTTACTCAATCTAAACTCTAAATAATATATTCCTTTTCACAGTATAGCCCGGTGAATACACTTCATATATTTATTATGACTGGCTGGCCCTTAAGGTCCCCTGAGTCTGCTCGGAACAGGGTCAATCTGCATTTCACTATGATGCCCCCTAGCTCATGGAATGAACAAGGACATTTATGTGTTATCCTTGCTCTTTGCCTCGTCTTGTTGTTATGGTTTCATATGTTTTCTTTTGGCTTCTGTATGTATACTCGACGTTACTGTAAATTAGGGGAACCTCAGTTGCCTTTTCGAGTTTAAATACAGGTTCGCCAATCTCAAACCCCGCCCTCTTTTCTCTATTTGCTTTCCTCAGGACAGCCGTGATCGGAGGATCGACGATAGGAGGGTGGGGTTTGAGATTTAAGGTTAAAAGGTCAGGGGTTACCTCCTCCGAACGGGGCCCAGATGACCCGCCGTATGGCCTTGACCCAGTCGTCCATGTCTGTCTGGGAGTTGGCCATGAGCAGGAAGGCTTCATGACTGATCGCTGCTTTGTCCTTCTCTCCTGTTCCACCTGGAGGGAGAGAGAGATAAGAGGAGATAAGATAAGATATTCCTTTATTGATCCCTTAAAATTGTGGATTTTATGGTGGTTTTTATTGTGGATCTATTGTGATGTTTCTTGTTGATCTGTGAAGCCCGTCGAGGCAAATAGTTGTGATTTTGGGCTATTTGTACAGCCCTAGCCTATTTTATTTTATAATTGTATTATATTGTACTTTTATTTAAATGTAGTTTATATTCCATTTTATTTTATTCTACCTTAATTGTCTCTCTGTTAATGTCGCACCAAACGACCAAATCAAATTCCTTGTAGGTGCAAACTACTTCTGATGGGGGGAGGGGGAGGGGGGGGGTACAGGTATGGGCACGGCAATGGTAGAAAGACATAAATATAGGCAATCAAATTAGATCTGAATATAAATATATGATTATGTAATCTCCTCAGGGAACCGGTTTTAATATCCGACACGGGTCATGTCATTATGAGCCCCGGTGCCTTTTATTTTTCCACCTATGTCTTTTCCTTTATCGTTTACCAGTATTTTCGTCCTTGATCCACCATGTGGGTTTAATGGGAACATTTAGTTTCACCAAAGGATTTTATATTTTGTTAACGTTCCGATTTCTAAAAGCCAAATCTCTTAACACTAAATGACCGGATGTTGGTGACATCGGGTGGCCTGATCTGCTATGCTAAGCTAGTTTTGTCTAGCGATTCTTTTCCTCTTTTTTTTTTAACTGCCATTTAAAATTTGAAATCCCTTTCAGAGAGAGAAATGTATATTAGACGGCTTTGTTCGCCGGAACCACAGTCTGCATGAACAACAGACAACAGCTAGGAGCAATCTATTAATAGTCAATTCATTTTCCTAGAACTAGAGATCCTGGAGACTCGAGAGCAGCCGGGAGCAGCCGGGAGCAGCCGGGAGCAGCCGGGAGCAGCAGGGAGCAGCCGGGAGCAGCAGGGAGCAACAGGTAGCAGCCGGTAGCAGCCAGGAGCAGCAGGGAGCAGCCGGGAGCAGCCAGGAGCAGCAGGGAGCAGCAGGGAGCAGCCGGGAGCAGCCGGGAGCAGCAGGGAGCAGCAGGGAGCAGCCGGGAGCAGCAGGGAGCAGCCGGGAGCAGCAGGGAGCAGCCAGGAGCAGCCAGGAGCAGCCAGGAGCAGCAGGGAGCAGCCGGGAGCAGCAGGGAGCAGCAGGGAGCAGCCAGGAGCAGCAGGGAGCAGCCGGGAGCAGCCGGAAAACAAGTCACCCGTGAGAAGGTCTATATAGCAAAGGGAGGTATTGTGACAAGTAAATGAAGAGTTGCCATACCAAGGGAATGGAGCAAGGGCCTCATATGCAAGCTTCCTAAGAAAGGTGACCTGAAAAACGGTGACAACTGGCGAGGCATAACACGTCTGTCCGTCCCTAGTAAAGTCTTTTGCAGAATCCTTCTTAAGAGATTTGATAGTGCCATAGATGTCAAGCTAAGAGAGGAACAGGCAGGATTTCGCAAAGGTCGAGGTTGTATCGATCAGATCTTTACCTTACGCAACATCATCGAACAGTGTATTGAGTGGAACGCCCCCTTGTATATTAACTTTATCGATTTTAAGAAGGAATTTGACAGTATTCATCGCGAGAGCCTATGGAAGATCCTAAGGGCATATGGAATACCTTCCAAAATGGTCAACATCATTGGAAAATTCTATGAACACTTTGAATGCAGTGTCATCCTTGATAACACCTTGACAGAGTCATTTCCCATTAAATCTGGAGTAAGACAAGGCTGCATCCTCTCCCCTATTCTGTTCCTGATTACCATCGACTGGGTTATGCGTCAAACTACATCAGACCGTCCACGTGGAATCCAATGGACCCTGTTCTCCTTTATGGAAGACCTTGACTTTGCAGACGATCTGGCAGTCATGTCATCCACTCGTAGCCACCTCCAGGAGAAGTCTGACCGGCTAAGCAATTATGCAAAGCAAACTGGTCTCTACATCAACCAGAAAAAGACCCAGGTGATGTGCATCAATGCCCCAACAGCACCTCCAATCACCATCGATGGAGAGGCGTTGGAATGTGTAGAAGACTTTACATACCTCGGAAGCCTCATAAGCAGTGAAAGTGGAACGCAAAAAGACATCAAGACGCATCTCAACAAAGCAAGAGGTGCTTTCAGCCAACTTCGCAACATCTGGAAGTCTAAACAATATAGCCTTAAAACCAAACTCAGGCTCTACAACAGCAATGTTAAGTCTGTCCTGCTATATGGCTCTGAGTGCTGGAGAGTAACAAAACAGGATATGAGAAAGGTTGACGTCTTCCACAATAGCTGCTTACGTAGGATCTGCAACATCTTTTGGCCAAATAGAATCTCGAATGAGGAACTTTATAAGAAGACAGGCAGCTTGCATATGTCCCTTGAGATAAGGAGACGGAGGTTAAGATGGCTCGGCCATGTATTGAGGATGCCCAATGAAAGGTTACCCAAAGTTGCCTTGAGATGGACCCCAGTTGGGAAGAGAAAGAGGGGTAGACCAAAGAACACCTGGCGAAGGACAGTGATGATGGAGCTGAAGGAGATGGGTCTTTCCTGGGACGAAGCGCAAGCCAAAGCACGAGACAGGATTCAGTGGCAGTGTATGATTGCGGCCTTATGCCCCAACCGGGACGAAGAGGATAAGTAAGTAAGTAAATGAAGAGTTGATGAAATCAGCTCTTTTTAATATCCTGCCGTTTTCCACCCGGCTCCACAGTAAGAGAGACATCCACCACCACGGTGTTAGCAGAGAGACGTCCAGCACCAGGGTTATAGCAGAGAGACGTCCAGCACCAGGGTTATAGCAGAGAGACGTCCAGCACCAGGGTTATACCAGAGAGACATCCAGCACCAGGGTTATACCAGAGAGACGTCCAGCACCAGGGTTATACCAGAGAGACGTCCAGCACCAGGGTGTTAGCAGAGAGACATCCAGCACCAGGGTTATACCAGGGAGACGTCCAGCACCAGGGTTATACCAGAGAGACGTCCAGCACCAGGGTTATACCAGAGAGACGTCCAGCACCAGGGTGTTAGCAGAGAGACATCCAGCACCAGGGTGTTAGCAGAGAGACATCCACCACCAGGGTGTTAGCAGAGAGACATCCAGCACCAGGGTTATACCAGAGAGACGTCCAGCACCAGGGTTATACCAGAGAGACGTCCAGCACCAGGGTGTTAGCAGAGAGACGTCCAGCACCAGGGTTATACCAGAGAGACGTCCAGCACCAGGGTTATACCAGAGAGACGTCCAGCACCAGGGTTATACCAGAGAGACGTCCAGCACCAGGGTGTTTAGCAGAGACGTCCAGCACCAGGGTTATAGCAGAGAGACGTCCAGCACCAGGGTTATACCAGAGAGACATCCAGCACCAGGGTTATACCAGAGAGACATCCAGCACCAGGGTTATACCAGAGAGATGTCCAGCACCAGGGTTATACCAGAGAGACGTCCAGCACCAGGGTGTTAGCAGAGAGACATCCAGCACCAGGGTGTTAGCAGAGAGACGTCCACCACCAGGGTGTTACCAGGGAGACGTCCACCACCAGGGTTATACCAGGGAGACGTCCAGCACCAGGGTTATAGCAGAGAGACGTCCAGCACCAGGGTTATAGCAGAGAGACGTCCAGCACCAGGGTTATACCAGAGAGACGTCCAGCACCAGGGTTATAGCAGAGAGACGTCCAGCACCAGGGTTATACCAGAGAGACGTCCAGCACCAGGGTTATACCAGGGAGACGTCCAGCACCAGGGTGTTAGCAGAGAGACATCCACCACCAGGGTTATACCAGGGAGACGTCCAGCACCAGGGTGTTAGCAGAGAGACATCCAGCACCAGGGTGTTAGCAGAGAGACATCCAGCACCAGGGTGTTAGCAGAGAGACGTCCACCACCAGGGTTATACCAGAGAGACGTCCAGCACCAGGGTTATACCAGAGAGACGTCCAGCACCAGGGTTATACCAGGGAGACGTCCAGCACCAGGGTGTTAGCAGAGAGACATCCAGCACCAGGGTGTTAGCAGAGAGACATCCAGCACCAGGGTGTTAGCAGAGAGACATCCAGCACAAGGGTGTTAGCAGAGAGACATCCAGCACCAGGGTGTTAGCAGAGAGACATCCAGCACAAGGGTGTTAGCAGAGAGACGTCCACCACCAGGGTTATACCAGAGAGACATCCAGCACCAGGGTTATACCAGGGAGACGTCCAGACACATTTATGATTCATCAGCTTCGCCATGGGTCCTGGTAAGGTAGGCACAATGAACTCTTTCACTTATTAAAAATAATATATATATATATATATAATATATGTTCCTTTATGCACTTGACCACTGTTGTCTCCTTGACTCAACATCATTGTCATAGGCGTAGTTTTATATAGGGACACTAGGGACATGTTCTACCGAAGCCATGGAAACACAGATTGTCCCAACCAAAGAAAATCACAGAGTGAAAACTGTAGTTTTAACGTTAAAATTCACAACATCACAGTCTTGCAAAATGGAGCCACTTTATCTGTTGTGAAAGTGTAGGTCGACAGCTGCTCGGTAAGCTCTCCTATTATCTGCAATATCCAAACAACAACCTTTTTTGATCTGTTTCTTATCTTGCCTGATGTCTCATAAGCACACCAGACTTGTTGTAAACCTCACATCCTAATGTGTCAGTGACCATATAGAGAAGTCATGTCCCCTGCACCCCCCCCCCCCCCCTAAATCTACACCTATGATTACCACTCTCTGACTTTCTTGCCTTTTTTTGATTGTGGTGTGAAATATCCCATTATTGCCACTAGGTGGCAGTGTAGTATCGTTGCATCATCCTCAGGTAACAGCTTGGGCTTGGAGCAACATCAGCGACTTTGAGTGACAGTTTGCATTACAACATATTGCGGCACAAAGAGATTTCCCAGCATCATCGACGTTTCCATAAACCCCACCTTTGGTTTAAACGGCTACTGTATTTGGCACGTGACCAAAACACCATCTGTAAAACACACCGTTCTTTCAATGATTTAGAATGATAACTGGGTCGATGTGACTTTAGTTGCCTGTGTCTGTCTGTCCCTTTAGGCTCAGAAGCCTGTAGTGTTTGACGGTGTTGCTTAGAGTCATTTAGCTGTGAGCAGGGAACCCAAATATAAACAGTGGGGCAATAAAGCTAAGTGCCATTGTCACCCAGCTCTGTAAACTCACACCACTGTGATGAACACACACACACACATGCACACACACACATGCGTACACACACGGCCCTTACGAAAAAGTACTGTATCATGGTGTTTCCCCCCAAAAAAGTATAGCAGTTCCATTTGGTCACTCACTAACATGAAAATGATGGAAATAATGTCGGTATCATGGTTTAAATTGGATTATACCATCGTTTTATTGATTTATTCTTGAATTATAAGAAGAAAAGTGGTACCATGGCCATAGCAGTCAGGATAGGAGAGAGAGAAGGAACACATATGTCTCTTAATGCCCTGAAGAAGACTTGCTTTGTCAAAACGTTGGTAACTAAATAAATGATTCTTGTATCATGGCTACGAGTGTCCCACTTTCCTTCCTCTCAGGCTTTAGCCAGGGCGGTACCATGGCAAATTATTTATACAATAGCAGGTGCCATGGTAAAACTGAAATGTGCATCAAACTATCATGATCGTTTTTGTAAGGTTGTGCACACTGTCCTCAGAGCTGCACCTCTTGTGTCTGTAAGGCTGTGCACACTGTCCTTAGAGCTGCACCTCTTGTGTCTGTAAGGTTGTGCACACTGTCCTCAGAGCTGCACCTCTTGTGTCTGTAAGGCTGTGCACACTGTCCTCAGAGCTGCACCTCTTGTGTCTGTAAGGTTGTGCACACTGTCCTTAGAGCTGCACCTCTTGTGTCTGTAAGGTTGTGCACACTGTCCTCAGAGCTGCACCTCTTGTGTCTGTAAGGCTGTGCACACTGTCCTCAGAGCTGCACCTCTTGTGTCTGTAAGGCTGTGCACACTGTCCTCAGAGCTGCACCTCTTGTGTCTGTAAGGCTGTGCACACTGTCCTTAGAGCTGCACCTCTTGTGTCTGTAAGGTTGTGCACACTGTCCTTAGAGCTGCACCTCTTGTGTCTGTAAGGCTGTGCACACTGTCCTTAGAGCTGCACCTCTTGTGTCTGTAAGGCTGTGCACACTGTCCTTAGAGCTGCACCTCTTGTGTCTGTAAGGCTGTGCACACTGTCCTCAGAGCTGCACCTCTTGTGTCTGTAAGGCTGTGCACACTGTCCTCAGAGCTGCACCTCTTGTGTCTGTAAGGTTGTGCACACTGTCCTCAGAGCTGCACCTCTTGTGTCTGTAAGGCTGTGCACACTGTCCTCAGAGCTGCACCTCTTGTGTCTGTAAGGCTGTGCACACTGTCCTCAGAGCTGCACCTCTTGTGTCTGTAAGGCTGTGCACACTGTCCTCAGAGCTGCACCTCTTGTGTCTGTAAGGCTGTGCACACTGTCCTTAGAGCTGCACCTCTTGTGTCAGTAAGGCTGTGCACACTGTCCTCAGAGCTGCACCTCTTGTGTCTGTAAGGCTGTGCACACTGTCCTCAGAGCTGCACCTCTTGTGTCTGTAAGGCTGTGCACACTGTCCTCAGAGCTGCACCACTTGTGTTTAGAGCTTTTACCATTTATTGTGATTGGTACCTGATTCTGTTGGCTGTTGTATTTCAGTGGAATATTCTGACCTATTAGGGAGTGATGCACTTGTATCAACCAGTCGATGTGCTAATTCTGTGCAGCGTTATGCACTCAAATCAACCAGTCAATGTGCTAATTCTGTGCAGCGTTATGCACTCAAATCAACCAGTCGATGTGCTAATTCTGTGCAGCGTTATGCACTCAAATCAACCGATTTGCTAATTATGTGTAGCCAGTCAACCAGTCAGCTATATGTTGTTGTAAACTGTCTTTGTGAGTTGTAGTTCATGCAAGACAAATTGTAAGAAATAAATTGCCAAACAAGTTCAGCATGAGAATCCAGGTTATTTGTAGCTCGCCTCGAACCCACATAGCGTTCGAGCTACCCACCCACCCAACCCCCTCCAATGTACAGTTTCTTCCCCTTCGAATGTATATATCTTTCTTGTAAGATCTCTTTCTCTTAAACAGTACTGTATATTGTGTATATGTATTGTATGTCACAAATGTCTTGATGAATTGAAAATGGGGGACCCTGATGTAAACAAGACAAAAGTCTTTCTCTGGTCTGCCTCCCCTTAACAATTGTTTGTAGTGAGCCGTACTGTATTGTACCCATTCTGCAATCTGTTAATAAAGTTTTCAATCAATCAATCAATCAATCAATCAATCAATCAATCAATCAATCAATCAATCAATCAATCAATCAATAGCTTGGAGATGACGTGTTTCTGCAGCCATGAGAACCAGTATGGGATGTATGACCACAATCCATATCACAGTGTCATTGTCATAACAGGCTAGATTATTGTTCAGACAACAGTGCCGTTGTTTCAACAAACTTCCTCCACTTCAAAACAATAGTTATTGGACTATAGACAGAGAGATTGGACAGTATAGAGACATAGACAAACAGACAGACTAGACTGGCTGGCTGTCAGACCTGTAGCATTCAAAGTGCTCTGGGTCCAGTCAGTCCCAGACAAATGCAGACACATGGACTAATAGAGTAGAATCAATTTGTGTGATTTATTCTTCTTTGAGGCCTATTACTGTCTACCACAGTAAAAGGGGAAAAGTAACCCCAAACGGCACTCTAGAATCAAATATATGCATGTATTGAATTGAGAATCGATTATGAATAGAATTTTGAACCCAAGAATCAAAATAGAATTGTGAGATTCCCTGAATCTTCCAGCCCTAGCAGGTACAGTATGTTCATGAGCTCAGACCGTCAGAGCTCAGAAGAGAAAGATGTTGCCTCATACTGTACCATCAGATATTCAGGTGCTGCCCATCAATGGTACAGAGGGATGGGGAACCTTCTGTTGACTTCCAAAGATTTCCAAAGATATTTTTCACAACATATTCTAAAATTAAAACTCTTATTTACAGATGAAAGTATTCAACTTCAACAATCCTTTAAATATTTTTCTGTGTATATATATATATATTCTTTTTTGTTTTAATGATATTTCAGAATGTTCTTTCTTAGAATTCCACACGTTTCCGGTGTTAGATCATCTCAGAATGTCCAAATTCTTATCTCGCATGTGAGACCATACAACTGAAACGTTCAAAATGCATTCATTTTTTGCTGGGATTGATAAATGGTAAAATGGTCTGCATTTATATAGCACTTTTATCCAAAGCACTTTACAACTTATGCTTCACATTCACCCCATTCACTCACATATTCACACACCTATAGTAAAAAAACAAAAAAAACAAATTGAATCGCTCATGTCGCCTTCATTTAATTTAAATTGAAATTCAAACCTTAATTTCAACTCGTAAGACGACAAGCTTACAAAACAAGACACAGATTATCAGCAATTTCATACATATAGGTACAACTAATAAGTATAAACAATAAAGAAAATCAAGTCAGTTACAAGTCGACACACAGTGGTCAGAGATCATACTTTTAAAATGCAGCAAGAGAAGGAAGCTTCATAATATATATAATAATAATGCAGGACGGGGGCGGCTGGGTGGCGCAGCGGACATTGCGCTCGTCACCAACGCAAGAGACACCGGGTTCGACTCCGGCTGTCGGCGTTGCCTCCGGCTTGGGCCAGTCGTCATACTAACTCAATTGGCAGAGTTAGGGGGTGGAAGTCGATGGGTGGTAATCTGGACGTCGTGGACAGCGACTCCTACAGGTCGGTTGGGGACGCCTGCACAGCAGAGACAGGAAATGGCAGGGGTAGTGTGAGCCTCCCCTCCCACACATTACACCTCGCCAATGAGAGTTCGCGCTGGCAGGTGAAAAGATGTGACAGGCTGCCTCCTCGTGTATCGGAGGGGACACGTGATGCAAGGCTTCTATCCTCCCTACAACCGGCCTGTGGGGGGCATATGCGAGCAACGTTCAAGACAGGGGAGGGGAGAATTGGCACAGCGGGTAATTGGGAAAAAAGAAAAATAGAAAAAAGAGGAGAAAAAAGTGGATACAAAAAATAATAATGGAGGACCTCTTTAGAGACGTCTTTATTCGACATGCAATGACATGGGACATGCAATTGGCGGCACACACACATGCATTGTCTTTCTCAGGATCGCCGATACGATTGAGCTCTGCGCATCCCGTCATCCTTCCCCCCAAGGGAGGTACCGCGCCCGGGGACCAATCCAAGTGCTCCTGCCCGTCTTCGTCAGGGACGCAACGGCATGTTTTTCCATTGGGTTTCTCCCATCGGGGGGGGGGGCCCTTGTGAGCACGGGGAGAACATGCAAACTCCACACAGAAAGGCATGGGAGATACCCCACCTGGGTACCTGGCATCGCGGAAACCTGGTCCCCAAGCGGGAATCGAACCCTGGACCTTCTTGCTGTGAGGCGACAGTGGTAACCACTACACCACCGTGCCGCCAGAATCAGTTCAGAGTCAGTTGGAGGGCATTCCAGGTGTTGGAAGCATCAAAAGCAGTTTTCCCTTGTTCAGAGCAAACTGGAGGAACCCTAAGAATCATTGGACATTTGAGGAAGAGAGGCGAACGGAAAAGTTGACGAACGAGAGGAGAGGCGATGCAGACATTAAGGAGCCCAGACACATCCAATACATCCTCCTCGGCACGCACACACACACACACACACACACACACACACACACACACACACACACACACACACACACACACACACACACACACACACACACACACACACACACACACACACACACACACACGCACACAAATCAATAACCAAACGGCAAACAGACAGTATTAAGAAATCAAAAGACCAAAGCCAATCTAGACAAAGAGGAAAAGGCCAAAGACCCCATTTGGAGAGAGGGAGAGAGAGAGGGAGGGACTCTAAAATGGATTTTTCTTCTTGATGGGAAGTCTCCAGAGCTTATAAATGATTTTACTTTGGCTGAAGCGGGGGGCGGGGGGCGAGAATATTTGGGTTGGCTTACTTTCCGCAGTAAAGAGTGTGTGTTTGTGTGTATTGGAAGATGATTTTTTTTTTAAAAACGTTAATAGCTCCAGTTCTGTAAATGTCAGACTACCCGCGGAGAGTGTGAATCATCAGTACGAGGAAAGGAGGAGAGGAGAGGAGGAATACGGACGGGCGAGCGGAGGGGTGGTCTTCATGCGGCTGATGTCACACTGTGAACTTATTAAACGGTGGATGAGGTGTCGGGGGGACACCTGTGGTGGCTGCAGGCCAGCGCAGCACGGGGGCCTGTTATTGGCTGGTACACTATCATTCCCACTGAATGGACAACATTCAGTTGTCACTACCATCATGGTAGTGAAATGGATATGAGCAAACATTATAGAAATACAATGATATTATTAGATTAAAATGTATTGTCATCATACAGCACAAGTACAGTACAAAGGAAGTATAGTTTGGCATCCAACCACAGTGCAAATGTAACAGTAAAGTGCAATAATAATATACAATGTACAGGTGATTAAACGTATAGGGTATAAAGACACATATGGTACTGTAGTAAGTCAAACTGGCCAGCAGCATAACTAGTAAGAGTAGGTTAGGCATATGTATATAGATATAGTATCTATAGATATGTAAAAATTATTATTAGATTAGATTCAGATTTATTGTCATTATACGGCACAAGTATATGTTTTAGCATCCAGTACAAATGTAGCAGTAGCATATGCAGGTATGTACAGACAGATGTGTGTATATATATATGCATGATGCTTTTTTTAAACGTCAGCACCGCGCCTACAACGTAGTGAATACCACAACAGTGGGTTGTTCACATGGACTCTTCTAAATACGCTAAACACAACCACCATTTTGAAGACTGCAACAACCTTATCGCTGGAAAGTAGATTTTCTCTACTTACTTTGCACAATTCACTATCACTCTGCATCTCAAAATAGGCTAGCCAGCTAGAGATCTATCTAGGTCGTCCTCGGAGGGTGAGAGGGTGGCATTAACCAACTGCTAGACCTCCATGGTAGACCACCTGGAGGAGTGGACTGAGCAGTGCATATCTCTGGGAAATATAATCACCTGCTGAACGTAAACAGAAAGCCCCGCTAGAGACCGACTGTGCTGGCCCTTAACGCGAGACTAACAGAACCACATCCGTATTGACTAATTTACCGAACCCAAACCGTTGTGATACCTGGGCTGGGAAGTGAATGAATAAACTCTCTCCCGTCCCTCAATACCAACCGCTGAAATGCCCTTGAGCAAGGCACTTAACCCCCAACTGGTCCAGTGGAGTTGCTCAGTGGCCAACAGTGTCAGGCTGTGGTTGTACTGGGCAGCTCCCAGGTGTGAATGGAACTGTGTGAGTGTGAAGCAGGGAGTTGCTGAAAAAGATCATTCATGCTCAGAGAACCTACCCTTATAAATAAAGATACCAATAGGCTACTAAATGTTGGCAGAACATAAGACTGACGGGCAGTGGCTTTGTCTTTGTGGTTCAAGAGAGTGCATTCTGGTCATGGAACTATTCCAACAAGGTAACTGGCTAAAGAGCTAACGATAGCTGCTAGCTACATGACAGGTACTTTACTTTATCTTTTATATTGTGTATCTCCTCTGTTTGGAGTCAGTTGTGTTGTGTCATGTCTGTATGTATGTGTCTGTGGCTGTAGTGTGGGTGTAAGCCCAAGACAAATTTCCCAGCTGATGGGACAATAAAGTGACTCTTGACTTGACTCTCTTGACTTGACAGTAAAACGCTAGCTAAATGCTTGCAGGAGGGATCAGCTGAAACTAAATACCAGAGGGATTTATGAATGGTTGTAATAATAACAGATGCAATGCAGGGATGCTATCGTTGAGTAGCAGCTGCTAACTTAGCGTTAGCTGTCTTGAACATTTGTTTGTTGGGCTGCTAAGCTAACGTTAGCGTTTGCTAGCAAGTCTCACCAGTTAATGTTGGGTCATTGGCAGCTCGGTCTGAATGCACTCTGAACAGCTCCGAGCCGATATTTATTAATAATGCTAAGTTAGCAGCTGCTACTCATAATAGTGTCATAAGAATAGCATCCCTGTTGTAACTGGCTCTCTGTTCTCTCGCTAGCAGGGCTAAAAATAAACAAGCTAGTGTAACCGAGTGGATTTGAACCTGGGAGGACCATAGGATCCACAGGCGGCTGCACTAACCAGCGGAGCTAAAGGGTCAGACCCATTAGCAAGTACTGGTTGACTCCGAACAACTAATCCGTAGTTTACACTATTGTACATTGCACAGCAACCGCCTCACATTATGTGCAGGCAACCAGGATGTTCTATGTTCTTGTCGCTATAAATTATGTATTCAATTAGTAATAAAAACGGCTTAAATTGGAATGTGTCTATAACTTTTATATTGCTATACGCTGGTGGCGCTGGAGGAAAGATCATGGGATAACCAACATCAATAGGGTTAATCCTCTAGAGTCATAAATGTTCGAATGAAAGCTATTCGAGCCCACTATCCTGCAGATAATTTAAAAACATGATCACAAACCTACAGTATGTAACAGTTTCTTTGTTTTTTCTTCTCCTTTCAACTGTTTCTGTCCTAGTCATGCAAATGTGTTTCATCCCTTTTATATGTAATCTGAACTGTTTGTATGTGTAATCTCGACGCCATTGCATGTGCAGCGGTAAAACATCAATGTCCATTTCAATCAATCGATCGATCAATCAGTCTGCCGTGGTGGCAGAGGTGACAGCGACAGCTATCAGGCTAAATCAATGATATCCTGACGCTGTCGTTTGGGGATAAAAGTATTGTAGCCCACTTGAGACACTAAACAACAATACAACAATAAAAGACGATGCACTTTGGGCAGATGAAGCTACTGTGTACGATCGAACAATGTATGATGGAACAAGTTGTACACCAAAGTGCCTACCTCTTCACAACCACAGAAACAAATGTTGTAAATTAATATTAGACTAGAATATTAGACTATATATATATAGAGAAAACCAACCTTCTTACTTTTATATACCTTACTATGCTATTGTACTTATACTACTACCTATCATGCTATTGCTAATATGTCTATACTGCTATGCACTGTGCCATGACGAACAATGCCACTGACCCTCAGCAGTCAGCAGCCAGGGACGTACCCTTCCTGCTGACTTGTTATTCACAATTTACAAGTCGCTTTCGATAAAAGCATCAGCTAAATGACTAAATGGAAATGGAATATCCAAAATATGGTAACCATTTAATAAACTATAATAATGTGTTGTGTGTTTAGAATGGAGAGATCTATAGCCTATATTGCCTTACAACTGAAACCTAAACCCTAAACACTATAATCCAAATAATACTATGAGTAAATAAAGTATACAGTATACACAGGTGCAGTATCCATAAGGTACCCTAACTGGAATGATATACGTCATACGTTGTAGTCCATGCCGTTTAGGTGGGAGTCGGACACACTCTGTGATCAGACATTCCTAGTAGTTCTTGAAATGCACTCTTACCGAGTCAAAGAGACACTAATGCTACTTTGTCTGCAGTGAAGTAAAACCACTCTCTGGAAACCAGCAGCCAGGCTACACGAGTACACTTACAAGTACATGAGTATACCTACAAGGGTTTTCTCCCAGGCCAGGTTCTCCTGCTAATAATGGCAGTGACGGTTGTATTGTGTAGACTGGTGGAGGATTACCTGCATATGACCTCTGTGCTCTATATTATTAGTGTTCCTACTGAGAGACAGACAGACAGACAGACAGACAGACAGACAGACAGACAGACAGACAGACAGACAGACAGACAGACAGACAGACAGACAAACAAAAGGGGAGATAAAATGTGATAGTCACTCTAAATAATGAGTATTTTATTGAATAATGACGACGATCACTAATTTACTTTTAATGCTACGATTGATTGGAACCAGATTCCCACTCAAGTCCTCATTGTCGGAGGACATTTAATACCAGACTAGTATACCAAACTAGTCAGACTACTGCTTGACCTGACTCCTAGAACCCACCTCACCCCTGCACACTTTGCCAACCTAGGATGGCTTAGAGTAGACGACAGAGTACAGCAACTTGCAATGGGCCTGGTCTACAAGATACACTACACGACCAAGGTACCCATGTACATGTCAAAATACTTCCCAAAGGTCAGTGAATACCACGATCACAACACCAGAGGGAGCTCCACAAATCATGTAAAACCCAGATTCGGCTCAAACAAGGGACTAAACACGTTTCGCAATTATGCCACAACAATGTGGAACGCCCTACCCAAAGCTGTAAAGGAATGTAAATCACTACCCACCTTCAAAAACACTCTCAAAGAACACCTACGGGAGACTGCAATTCAAAACTGGCCCCTACAAATGTCCTAACCCAGTTGTACAATAAAGACCAAGCATGGCTTTGTCAGTATTCCAATGTACAGCCCCACCCAACCCCACCCCACCTACCCAACCTCCTCCAATGTACAGTTTCCATGTCAAATGTATGTCAGTATTCCAATGTACAGTGTCCCCCCCCCTACCCAACCCCCCCCCCCCCACCTCCAATGTACAGCCCCACCCCACCTACCCAACCTCCCCCAATGCACAGTTTCTATGTCAAATGTATATACTCTTCTTCTGGATTTTTTTAGTATCACAAACAGTACTGTATTTGAAAATCTGGTATGTCATAAATGTATAGATGTAGCAGTACTGTCTATCTGTATGTCATGTGTGTCATATGATGAATTGAAAATGGGGGACCCTGATGGAAACAAGACGAAAGTCTTTCTCAGGTCTGCATCCTCTTAACAATTATATGTATTGAGCTGTACTGTACTGTACCCATTCTGCAATCTGTTAATAAATCTTTCAATCAATCAATCAAAACCATTATATTAGCAATCGCAGTAGGCCATCAGACATGAATTTACTGTTAGCCAAAGGATTAGATGTTTTCATAGGACGCCAGTAGAATACAATATATTGACAGACGCAGATGCCTAACCGTTTGGTCAATCAGGCCAGCTACTCCAAATAACTACTATCCACAAAGTCTTGGAGTGCCTCTGTGAGAGAATGTAACGACAACCAACAAGAAAATACCCCTTCAAAACTCTATCAACCCTCTACAAGAGCCCTCAGGATCCAGGCTTGTGTTTCTGGTTGTGCTGTAGACACAACAAGCTGACAGTAGCTACAATTATGTCTACTGTAAGTCACTTAACTGGGATCAACCTTAGTGGCAACAATCGCACATAACCCGCTCATTCAGTGTATTTTCTCACATACATCTCATTCAAGTCTTCCCCCCCGAATCCTAATCCCTTGATTACAGCAAAGCAAATCAGTGTGGTCACTTTAAACTGCTTAGCCTATAAGCAACTCGCAGCAAGTGTAAACGCGTACATATACGGTTTAGAACTCAGTCTGGTTTGAAGTCACTTGACAGTAAAACGCCAAGCGAGCAGCCGCCGCTTTGAAGTGCTGTCAGAACCTGAAGGAAAATGATACTCAATTCCCAAAGTTAAAAGGGAAAGCTGGTATCTCCTGTTACCTTGGAGATGGTGTTTTTTCAGTCTCCCAGGCTTGCAGCAGGCCTGCCCCATGTTTGAATGCGGGGAGCCGGCAGGGGCAGGGGCTGGGGCTGGAACAGTGTCCTGGCTAAAGCCGGGTCATGCACCGGGTTTCCTGGCGCCGGCGAGTCCGTCCTCCCGAGGCAGGTCCGTACGCAGGTAGCAGCAGTGGTGGCCAGGACCTGCCAGCAAGGCATGCTCGACCGCTGGCCCGAACCAAACCCGAAAAACAAGTCCCGCTTCTCCTCCTTCATTCGTTTATCCTCTCCCCATTCACTCTATTTTTTTCTCTCTCTTTCTTTCTTTCATTCAGCAGCACAGGCAGCGTGTCCCCCTCTCTCTGCTCCCCCTGGGAGACTTTCTCTGTCTCTCTCTCTCTCTCTCTGTCTCTCTCTCTCCCTCCCCCTCTCTCCCTCTCTCTCCCTCTCTCTGTCTGTATGTGAAGTAAGATAGGCTGTCTTCCTCTCTTTGCCAAACAAAAGTGTACACAACACACACACACACACACACACACACACACACACACACACACACACACACACACACACACACACACACACACACACACACACACACACACACACACACACACACACACACACACACACACACACACACACACACACACACACACACACACACACACACACACACACACACACACAGGGAAGAACAAACGGACAGAGCTGTTGATCAATCGGTGAGCTCCTGACCAACCAGACCTTGTAATTATCCATCAAGTCTGGCCTGTACTGTATAGGCCTGTTGAACCCTTTTTGTCTTTCTTGTACTTAAACGTATCTATTGTCCTTCACATGCAGCTCGAATACGGAAACAAAATGGCACGTTTTTAGAAGAGAGTCTTAGTAGATCCTATGATCTCATTGATCTTACATATAAACGTTGGTATTTGTTTATTTACAATGATGTTGGATTGGAATTCTGGATTCTATGAAACTCGCTCAAGTGATCTGCTCATATGCTTAAGGTTCCCTGAGCTTGTTCTAATTTGAGAAACACTGCCTTCTCTTTTAATAATCCATACTCTCGGATACAATTTATAGCTTTGATTAATAACCATTGTAGGTAATTTTGTAATAGCTTTTAGTCTGCTTTTCATGTTTCCTGTTTCTATCTCATTTTGACTTGATATTCTTAGTTTTATCTTTGTGGTATCCTATCCCTTTTAATTGTACACTCGACGTCACTGTAAACGAGGGTAACCTCAGTGTGCCTCGAGTTTAAGTAAAGGTTGAATGAACCTTTACGGGCAGGAGGAATCTTTTTATTTTTTATCCACTTTTTCTCCCATTTTCAATTTTTCTCCCATCCCAATTTTCGTATCGTCCAATTCAACCCTCCCCTGTCTTTGAACGCTGTTTCATGCCTCCCACAACGAGTCCCCTCCGATACTCGAGGTAACAGCAGTCACATGTTTCCACCTGCGCGGCTCGAGCTTTCAGCGTCAGGGGTCTGGGCTTTGGAGGGGCCCCGCCCCCGTCGCTTCCTGATTCTACTGCGCAGGCGCACCAACCGACCTGTAGGAGTCGCTGTCCACAACGCCCGATCCCCACCCATCAGTTTTCCCTCCCCCTAATACGGCCAATGTGTATTAGTGCGGACGACCAGCTAAACTGAAAGCAATGTGGAGCGCTGGGCTCGAACAGGGAGATGATCTGTTTGAGCCCAGTCTCCAGTATTCGTGGACACGCAGACCAGCCTCCATACATCACAGTGTATTCATAACATCTCCTCTGAATGTACATCCTGTTGCCGTCTGTCGTCTCACTGACCCATATTTACAGTCTGATATACAGGTACTGTACACAACAACAACGCCTGTGTTTTCGCTCCACGCGGGAGCACTCTGTGTTTTCTCGTGCGACGTCACAGACGAGCTCATGTTGTTTTCTGAATATTCTACATTCACGAGGTCATCGACTTAGCGGCGCAATGCAACGGAACGGCATCTATAGTTAGACGTGAAAACACAATGCCACAAGTGGGCCGTGTGTGAGACGGAGAGCGAGGGGGTCAAAGCGGATACGACGACTTAAAATCGGCTCCCGACTGATCATTTTCGAGTCTTGCGCAACGCCGTCTGGAGACGCTGAATCGAGGCTATTGTTGAAGCACCTGATGTTTTATGCATGTCGAGAGTGAGCAAGAGTGTCGGCCACGAGGCGTCAAGCTGCAGATGAGACTGGGTTATGCATGAACGTGTCTTTTTTGTCTGTGTGTTATTTTGTCTGCATTTCGGTGGGAAGATTGATGCATTCCGAATGCAAATCAGTGCAATGCAATGTCTACTTTTGGGGGGGGGGGGATATCTTTGAGAGTGAGATGTCTTGGAACAAAACTCTTGTGGTACATTGTGCATCTTTCCGTGTCTTTGCTTCTAAGATGCTACTCCCGTTACATACTTTTGACATACAAGGAGGCTTGTGGGGGAATAGACTCTTTACTTTAAGTATTAAGGAGTTTGTGCGCTCATGTGTATAGACTAAGCTGTGTGTGTGTGTGTGTGTGTGTGTGTGTGTGTGTGTGTGTGTGTGTGTGTGTGTGTGTGTGTGTGTGTGTGTGTGTGTGTGTGTGTGTGTGTGTGTGTGTGTGTGTGTGTGTGTGTGTGTGTGTGTGTGTGTGTGTGTGTGTGTGTGTGTGTGTGTGTGTGTGTGTGTGTGTGTGTGTGTGTGTGTGCGTGCGTGCGCAGTCTAAACAGCCACTTCACAATGAATTAGCTTAAGTGGTCACGTTTACACAGGCGCACGTGTGTGTGTGTGTGTCTGTGTGTGTGTGTGCATTCATTCTGCCATTCCCTTTTTTTTTTTGTCTTTTCCCAGATGGCTTAATGGCTTCACACAAATACAAAAGAGAGCTTAGCCTTGAGTCGGCCCTTTAAATACAGAGAGCATTTTTAAAAACCTGCAGCTTATTCCTCGGGACCCGAAGGCTATAGGTCCTTTTTTTTTTTTTTTTTACCTCGGATGAACCTCTGGCCGCATGACTCTGGAATTGGCTTTTGTTTGAGTACATTGCTTTTCTCTGTCCTTATCACACAGGCTTATTACAAAAAAGGCAGAGTGACCTTGACTGCGTGTGTCCAATGAGGATTTAGCGTTGATGAAATTCCTGCCCCCACCCACCCCCCTTTGGATATGAAGGATAGATTTTTTCTTAACAATTTATAGGATATATTATTCGTGTGGAAATCTCAGAGAACATAAAAGACGTCTAGAGGCATGTTTGGAAGACGTGGGTTAAGCTGAGGCCCAGACAGAGAAATTACTTTCAATGGAGATTCATTTAAACAAAAACAAATTATTAAACAAAATCCTTGATAGACAACGTTTAATATTGCATCTCTAGCCCCGTGGACAAGGCACGCACCCTGGGACATCCCCGTCAGACAAAATGACATGATGATATGATATATATATAATATATAATGATATATTTACCCTGTAGCTGGATGGCCAGAGGTCACATATACACACACACACGCACACGCACACACGCACACACACGCACACACACACGCACACACACACACACACACACACACACAGTACATGCACCTGGTACTAGCAGGCTCTGCACCTGTACTCCGACAGCCTGGAACCGTGAACCCTCCATAAATTATGTTAAACACCACAGCCTCATCTGCTCTCCCGCCTGAAAAGGATCCAATTCATGTGGTGACTATCTAACTTAGGAGTGAGTTTACACCAAAGGAGACACACACACACACACACACACACACACACACACACACACACACACACACACACACACACACACACACACACACACACACACACACACACACACACACACACACACACACACACACACACACACACACACACACACACACACACACACACACACACACACACACACACACACACACACACACACACACACACACACACACACACACACACACACACACAGACACACACAGAGTCCCTTCTGTGGGTGAAACAGGCCAGGTGGACATGTGAGGTTCCAGGCGTCCTGTGAAGGACAAGGCTGCTATTACAGAGAACAAAGGCCTGCTGAGCAAGAGAGAGAGAGAGAGAGCGAGAGCGAGAGAGATAGAGCGAGAGAAAGAGGAAGAGAGAGAGCGAAAGAGAGAGATATAGAGAGAGAAAGATACAGCGACAGAGAGAGAGAGTGCGAGAGAGAGAGAGAGACAGTGAGAGAGAGAGAGAGAGAGAGAGAGAGAGTGAGAGAGAGAGTGCGAGAGAGAGGGTGCACACTAACTTATAAAGATCAATAAAGAGGAAGAGGAGAACTTCGCCTCCACTATGTCTATGAGAGAGAAGCTGCTACTTCATCATCATCACACACCCTGGAAGAGGAGAGAGACCCCGTGGCATCCAGGGTCACCAGCCCTCTCTCCTCCTGGGTCACCAGCCCTCTCTCCTCCTGGGTCACCAACCCTCTCTCCTCCTGGGTCACCAGCCCTCTCTCCTCCTGGGTTACCAGCCCTCTCTCCTCCTGGGTCACCTGCCCTCTCTCCTCCTGGGTCACCAGCCCTCTCTCCTCCTGGGTTACCTGCCCTCTCTCCTCCTGGGTCACCAACCCTCTCTCCTCCTGGGTCACCAGCCCTCTCTCCTCCTGGGGGAGATCATCACACAGAGAGACCTGTGCGTGGCACCCAGGGTCACCAGCCCTCTCTCCTGGGGGAGATCACCTTGCCTCATATTAAAAGCTCCTCAGACCAGAAGAGACTAAACCCTGGCTAGTGGAGACAAGGCCACAGCACAGCTAAACCCTGGCTATTGGAGATGAGGCCACAGCACGGCTAAACCCTGGCTAGTGGAGACAAGGCCACAGCACAGCTAAACCCTGGCTAGTGGAGACGAGGCCACAGCACGGCTAAACCCTGGCTAGTGGAGACGAGGCCACAGCACGGCTAAACCCTGGCTAGTGGAGACAAGGCCACAGCACGGCTAAACCCTGGCTAGTGGAGACAAGGCCACAGCACGGCTAAACCCTGGCTAGTGGAGACAAGGCCACAGCATGGCTAAACCCTGGCTAGTGGAGACAAGGCCCCAGCACAGTTAAACCCTGGCTAGTGGAGACAAGGCCACAACACAGCTAAACCCTGGCTAATGGAGACAAGGCCACAGCACGGCTAAACCCTGGCTAGTGGAGACAAGGCCACAGCACAGTTAAACCCTGGCTAGTGGAGACGAGGCCACAACACAGCTAAACCCTGGCTAGTGGAGACGAGGCATAAGACAGCATTAGGTTGTACAGCATTATACACATTTTTATACAATAGTAGTGCTACAGTAGCTATCTACTAGGAGGTTAATTCTTGGGCTGAATCCTCCATCTTATAGAACCTGTGCTGGATGTAGATGCCACGAGACTGATTGAATGACTGGAAATCCAGTCTGCTCTCTGGAGTGAAAAGGTTCCACCAGTATGTGACAATGCCATCAGTAAGCATTGCGGAAAACAAAACCCACACACACATGGCACGACCTCCTTGTTCTCAATCGTATTTGTTTACCGCGTGAGCACGGTCGACCTCGCTACCGTAAGACAATCTAACAATACAAACCCTCCAAAGATGTCCATTTCAAAGCTAAGGAGTGTGAATAAGGGGCTCATCTGTCTAAGCCGATTACGGAAGAGCGAAAGAAGGAGGAGGGGACGGCGTGTCACTCTCCCCGAGGAGCCGGGGGATAGGATACCTGGTGAGCGTCGGGTTTGGGAGGTATGTAAATCGTGCCGATTGATTTATCTCAAATTGAAATCCAATCGGCCTTCTATTGTTCATCCAGCCACGCCTTGAATATTGTATTAGCCGCCTGGCTGCCTGCGTGTCTGCCTGCCTGCCTGTCTGCCTGTCTGTCTGCCTGTGTGTCTGTGTGTCTGCCGGTCTGCCTGTGTGTCTGCCTGTGTGTCTGTGTGTCTGCCTGCCTGTCTGCCTGCCTGTCTGCCTGCCTGGCTGCCTGCCTGTCTGTCTGCCTGCGTGGCTGCCTGCCTGTCTGCCTGCCTGTCTGCATGTCTGCTCCTCTCCCTGTCTGTCTACCTGGGAAACTACATTTTGTCTGCCACAGCAGCTCTGGACTTTTACTCGGGCAAAACGCATGACTGAATAAAATTGTTCTTCCGTGGGTTTTCACGAATACCAAGCCAAGTCGGTAGACTTGTTAGGAGTAAGAGTGGGCCGCACACACTCGCTCCTGTGGCTTTTTTTTTTTTGAAATAAGGAAGTCATGTTTCAGTGTGCCAACACATTGGTTTCAAGCTTTTTCAAATGAACGACATGTGAGACCTTCTCTCATTCCTCACTGGAGCTGAAGAAAAAACACAACCATCAGCCGCCGGCCAAAATTAACCAGCAATTTGCAAGTTGTTATTTTGTAACGATCCTACCTGCATGTCTGCCCACCTGTCTGCTTCCTGCCTTGCCTCACCATGTTTCTACCTGTTCCCTCTCCTTGTCTGTCTCTCCCTCCCTCCCTCCCTCCCTCCCTCCCTCCCTCCCTCCCTCCCTCCCTCCCTCCCTCCCAGCCTGCTGTCTGCCCTGCAGGTCTGTCCACACTCGGGCCAGTTAGAGGCTGATTGGGGGGTTCACACCACGGCGTGATATTGACCCACCATAAATAAACCACACAGAGACACACCGGCCTCCCAGCCACTATACACACTGGGGAGGAGCACCGAGCAAACACTGCGGACTGACGGGCTGATATACCAGGCTCCAGACCATCAGCTCCCACTGTCATCACAGGGTTCAGTTGGTAGAACAATGTCTTGAGGTTTTAGGGTGTTGGTTCCATTATAATTCTTGGTTGAGCAATTCTGTTTTTGTTTTGTATTTTTAGCTGTGACCTCGCTAGCTCGCTTGGTTGATCCACAGAAGTGTCCCCACCCTCTAGCGGCCACAGTTTTTCGCCTTAGGAGGCTGAAATCTGGCACGGAGGTCAAGTGTTCGTGTGATGGTGTATGTGAATGCATGCACGTACGTGGCCACAGCTGTTGCAGATTTGTGCTTTTGTTATTTTGTGATACTTATTAATACCCTTGGGGGTAAAAAGTCATTTGTGCGCATCCCTTTTAGAAACCCATGCATTTGCGCATTTGACAAAAGGGGTCAGAGCCCGGGGTCAGCCATTGAAGATGCTCCTGGAGCAGGGAGATAATGTAGGTTCAGTTCCCTGTTCAAGGGCACGTTGGTTGCCCACAGGTTGTGTGAACCTTTGGGTTATGGGTAGGGATGTCCCGATCCGATCACGTGATCGGGATCGGGGCCGATCACGTGATTTTCCGAAGATCGGGATCGGCAAAAAAAAAAAAAAAAAACGATTTTTTTTTTTTTTTTTTTTTTACTTTTTTTTTTTTTTTTTTTTCAACAAACATGACCATGTTCACGTCTTAAACTCATACTGAGGCCTTAGTTTTGGTTTTAAATTGCATATCATCATTCATTTATTTATTGTCACAGAGCAGAAGAATTTTGCCAAAACAAACCAATAGTATCCAGCTGCAGAACGGCAGACCAGCCACAATCTCAGACCCAAATAAAAAATGTTTATCCCAATTTCTCACATTACATTCACCCTGAATGTTGACGTTATCCAGGTGAAAAGTTAACTTCATAAATCATTTGATGTATAATTAAATCAAAGGAAATGCGTTTGGGTTTGAGAGTGTGGCTGGTCTGCTGTTCTGCAGCTGGATACTATTGGTTTGTTTTGGCAAAATTCTTCTGCTCTGTGTGACAATAAATAAATGAATGATGATATGCAATTTAAAACCAAAACTAAGGCCTCAGTATGAGTTTAAGACGTGAACATGGTCATGTTTGTTGAATAAAAAAAAATAAAAAAAATAATTTTGATCGGATCGGGAAATATCGGTATCGGTAGATACTCAAAATCACATGATCGGGATCGGATCGGGAGCAAAAAAACGTGATCGGGACATCCCTAGTTATGGGACGTCCTTTCTGTAACCATCGGGACCCCCTGTGGCCCATGTCTGATTCAGAAAGGTGTTCATGGACTGTGTGTCAGATTCAGAGAGGTGTTCATGGACTGTGTGTCTGATTCAGAGAGGTGTACATGGACTGTGTGTCAGATTCAGAGAGGTGTACGTGGATTGTGTGTCAGATTTAGAGAGGTGTACATGGACTGTATGTCTGATTCAGAGAGGTGTACATGGACTGTGTCTGATTCAGAGAGGTGTACATGGACTGTATGTCTGATTCAGAGAGGTGTTCATGGACTGTATGTCTGATTCAGAGAGGTGTTCATGGACTGTGTCTGATTCAGAGAGGTGTTCATGGACTGTGTGTCTGATTCAGAGAGATGTACATGGACTGTGTGTCAGATTCAGAGAGGTGTACATGGACTGTGTGTCAGATTCAGAGAGATGTACATGGACTGTGTCTGATTCAGAGAGGTGTTCATGGACTGTATGTCTGATTCAGAGAGGTGTTCATGGACTGTGTGTCTGATTCAGAGAGATGTACATGGACTGTGTGTCAGATTCAGAGAGGTGTACATGGACTGTGTGTCAGATTCAGAGAGGTGTACATGGACTGTATGTCTGATTCAGAGAGGGGTTCATGAAGGTGTTGGATCAACATGTTTATGCCTCTGCATGGAATAAACTGGTCACACACACACACACACACACACACACACACACACACACACACGCACAAGCACACACACACACACACACACACACACACACACACACACACACACACACACACACACACACACACACACACACACACACACACACACACGATACACTTGGCCAACCCCCATCTGAAACTGACCGGTGGCTTGTATTGATTGAGTGAAACCTTGAAGGCTTCAATGCAGGGGATCCATCCAGCCCAGTTAGCCCCAGGCCAGGCTTGTGTGTTGGCTATGCATACAGGTCCCTGGTAGTCTGTGGTAGAGGGTCGGCCTGGATGATGGAGAGGCCGCTTATTTCTCCCCCAGGAGATTGTGTAAAAGTTCCCTGTGTGTATGTGTGTGTGTGTGGGGGGGGGGGGGGTCATAATAATTCAGGATCTGCTCGTCCCTCACCACTTGATTGATAGACCACCCACTTCCAGATCTCCATGAAAATATGATTTATAACGTGCCGGTGGACGTGACGTTTTCCAATCTGCAAACCCGACTGTAACCCGGGTGGGTTACTGCTCCTCACAAATCTCCTTCTTTAGTGCGGTCAGCACCGGACATGTTGGCAGGGCGGAGGTCCTAATGAGGTTTCAATCAGCTGCTCCCTGGTCAACAGTGCTCCCTGCTGTCTACACACAGTATGGTAAGTGGAGAACTGAAACGGGAATTCAATCAGGGATGGAGGGAGGAGGAGGGGGAGGAGGAGGAGTTCTCACCTGGCACTATTTCAAACAGGTGTCTTCCTGGTTCATCTGGGTTGGCCGTGAGCTCGTTGACCTGGCAGCCCTGCAGAGGAATACAGCCCTGGAACAGACGGCGGAGAAGAGAGATTCAGTCGCCGCGCCGATAGAAGAATAGACGGCATCCCTCCTTCCTTCTTCCCTTCCTTTTCTCTCTCCCTTAACCTCAGTCTTGACAGTTTAAGCACTGGCTCCTTCGTTTCAACACGAGCCCGCACAGATTATCAGAATACATTATGTGGATCAATACCCATTTAGCCGGCGAGTTGCGGGCCAAGTGTGTCGAGAGAGACCACTCAGAAGTGCTGCCAGTGTCGTCCTGTGCAAATCTGCGGCTTGGCACCCTGCGTTCAGACCAGGGGGTTGGGAGCCTGCCAAGGAGGCCCAACGTCGGGGGCCAGGCTGTCGCATACATTAGTCGCCATGGCAACAGATGGATGGGGGTAGATGGGTGGCGTGTAAGGGGGGCGGGAGCCAGAGAGCTCCCGGGGGGACTATGTGCTTGGAATAACACTGGTAGCTTGCCAAGGATGAATGGATGAGAGAGAGAGGGAAGGCAACACGTAACCCGCGGGACACAAATCAAACCGGCAGGTTGGCTCGGCGCTTGGCACTCGGCGCTCGCGGAGATAAAAGTCCAGCATACTGTACATCCTGTTTGGAAGCCTCTCTCTGTTTAGTTGTAGCTTTACCGTCCGGTCTTCTCACAAGTGGTTACTGAGAGGGGGCGTAGATTTGGTTTTGAATACAAATTTTGTTTGAATGTTTGAAATCCAAACTATTATAGGGCGTTAATTGGTGTGCCCTTCCACCCACCAAAAATGTAACTTGATGAATCAATTTGTGACTGCCTGATCAATTAATCATTTTTCAATTGATGAATGGAACAGACAATTACTGGAACATTATAACTTTGTATGATATAATGGACAATAACACTGTATATACCATATATATATATACATATACATTATATATTTATATTTGCTGCATTTTATATATATATATATATATATATATATATATATATATATATATATATATATATATATATATATATATATATATATATATATATATATATATATATATATATATATATATATATATATCCATATCTATCTGAATATACCTGCATACAATCCTTTTATACCTACTTATACACGTGCATATAACACATACAGTATAACTCTGTATGGTAGCATAATAATGCTGTATATACCATGTGTATATATATATATTTATTCTTACCGTATATTCGTACTGTATATATCTGTCTGTACATACCTACATCATTTTTACATATCTGTACATATCCCTTACCTACTCTTACTAGTTACGCTGCTGGCCAGTATGACTTACTACCATACTGTCTTTATACCTGTATCACTGAACATATTAATACTACAACTCTGTACATACATCTGATTAGCACTATTACTCAGTAGTACTAATTTATGCTGTTACATTTGCACTCTGGTTGGATGCCACACTTCTTTTCGTTGCACTGTACAATGTGCTGTGTATAATGACAATGACATTTGAATCTAATCTAACAATGATTGTAATGTGGAGCAAATGGACAATAGATATTACTGTGTACGTAGCTGACGTGTCTTCATACTGAGCTTCTTGGACGGCGTCATGTTGACCTGTTTCCCTCATTGGAGGGGTTGTATCCCGGGACATTAGAGCCAGGGGTTTGTTTTGGACTCCCAACACCCACCACGTGCGCGACTTGGGCACAAACGCTCGATATCCAAGTCCATCCGCTCCTTATCGGCCTGATAATCACATGATGAAAGAAGCCCCTCTATAGATTGCCCGCCCGCCCGCCTCCCGACATTCCCTATCCTTTCACCAATTATCACATCCTTTCATCTTAGTGGGGGGGGGGGGGGGGGAGGGGCTTATCTCTTGGCTGTGATTTGCCTATGCAGCTCTTTCCACCTCGATCCCCATCGATTAGGAGGAGAGAGGCTAGATTGGCACTTCCACACACATCCTGGTCCCGGAGGAGAAGGGGGGGGGGGGTATAGGCCTGTGGGCATGTGTGTGTGTGTGTGTGTGTGTGTGTGTGTGTGTGTGTGTGTGCATGTGTGCATGTGTGCATGTGTGCGTGTGCACGGTTCGGCTCCGTGGGGGGTTGGAAATCAATGCGGGCTGGATGGGTATCGACAAGCCGTGATCAAGGACCGTCTGTCAAACCTCTCAGTCATTTGTTCACCGCTGACTGAACAGGGGGAAGACATCAACAATGTGTGTGTCTGTGTGTGCGCGTGTGTAGATGCATGTGTCAGTGTGTGTGTGTGTGTGTGTGTGTGTGTGTGGGAGTATGTGCACACTGTTGACAGGGCGGAGAAAACATTGATGGCAGGCGGCTGCTGCCTACATGTACATTAACCCTTTCACTACCATACTACAGGCAGTTCTTCTGTAGTGTGGTAGTGAAAGGTTTAACCTTATGTAGTGTGGTAGTGAAAGAGTCAACCTTCTGTAGTGTGGTAGTGAAAGGTTAACCTTCTGTAGTGTGGTAGTGAAAGATGAACCTTCTGTAGTGTGGTAGTGAAAGGGTTAACCTTATGTAGTGTGGTAGTGAAAGAGTCAACCTTATGTAGTGTGGTAGTGAAAGAGTCAACCTTCTGTAGTGTGGTAGTGAAAGGTTAACCTTCTGTAGTGTGGTAGTGAAAGATGAACCTTCTGTAGTGTGGTAGTGAAAGGGTTAACCTTATGTAGTGTGGTAGTGAAAGGTTAACCATCTGTAGTGTGGTAGTGAAAGGTTAACCTTATGTAGTGTGGTAGTGAAAGGTTAACCATCTGTAGTGTGGTAGTGAAAGATGAACCTTCTGTAGTGTGGTAGTGAAAGGTTAACCTTCCGTAGTGTGGTAGTGAAAGGGTTAACCCTTTGTAGTGTGGTAGTGAAAGGGTTACGTATTTGTAGTGTGCTAGTGAAAGGGTTAACTCCTTGCCGTGTGGTAGTGAAATGGTTAAAAGAACAGCAGTCACGCAGGAAGAGGGGGGATCAATAGAGTCCACATTTCCGCCAGGATTGTAAGAAGATGATCATTACACTTTAAATAGTGTGTGTGTGTGTGTGTGTGTGTGTGTGTGTGTGTGTGTGTGTGTGTGTGTGTGTGTGTGTGTGTGTGTGTGTGTGTGTGTGTGTGTGTGTGTGTGTGTGTGTGTGTGTGTGTGTGTGTGTGTGTGTGTGTGTGTGTGTGTGTGTGTGTGTGTGTGTGTGTGTGTGTGTGTGTGTGTGTGTGTGTGTGTGTGTGCGTGCGTGTGTGCGAGCGCGCACTGGGGGGTAATGGAGCCCCCCCCCTGTGTCTTTTGCTGTTGGATTACATCATAGCAGCTGTCCCGGCTATGTAAGCCCAGGACTGATATTGAATGACGGTTTCTCAGAAATGATGTCCCCCCCCCGCCCCCCATTAATGTGTTTTACTGAAGGGGTACAACCGCAGCCGGGTCAATAGTATTCGGTCTATGGGTTTTGAGTTGGGAGAGCGAAGAGATCGATGGGAGAATCTGAGTCAGCACAGAACATATAGTCGAGTAATGAGCTTTATTAAGAGCAGAGCCTGGGGATTAATTTGGGATTTGAACCGTAAATGTTGTTTTAATGCGGCGCCAAGAGAAACACAGCTGTCGTACGTCACACTGCCCTCTGATGTGCTACAAGTTGGGAGCAGTGTATATCATCTTTATTAGTGTGTAATAGTATCACATAATTATTATCAGCGTATGATATTTTACATTATCATTATCCGTCTATGATGGTATCATATATTATTATCAACGTATGATATTATCCGTGTATGATATTATCATATCAGTGTATGATATTATCCTATATTATCAGTGTATGATATTATCCGTGTATGATATTATCCTATATCAGGGGTGGCCAACCCGCGGCTCACGAGCCGCATGCGCTCCTCCCTCCATAATTTTTTTTTAAATAATTATTATAATATTTATTTCTTTTTTCTTTTTTTGTCATTCATTCCATAAGACGTAGAATAAACATTTACAGACTTTCTTTTTTAAATGGTTAATTTGCATGTTCTTGGTATCTGATTCTAGGGATCTCAGGGAATGTATTCCCAGTGTCAGAAATATTGTGTATGTTACTAGGCTTGAGTAAATTGTAATGAACCAAAGGGGAATATCAATTCAATTATATATATATATCTTTTTATCTTTGACTGTGAATAACACCATGCTAAAATTGACCAGACCTGAAAAATCTAAGCAAATTAATAAAGGGAAGATGATTAAACAGAAGGTTTTGTAGATACAGTACTGAATTCTGCCAACCCTAACCCTAACCCTTATTATGGCCAAGTCGCACATTTATGGATCGGGGCAAATCTCCCCTTTCCAATGGCAGAATTCAATCTGGATTTAGTACAGTTACTTTTTTATAATGTAATTTTCTCAAAATTTCTCAATTTTTTTCATCAGATTGCAACGCCGTTTTTTGCTAGACGTTCACAGAAAGGCAGAGAAACTAACTGTGTTCTGTATTATGGCAATAACGTTCAGGTTTGTGGGAGATAATCCCGAAAAATAAGAGAAATAAAAAAGTTAATCCAGAAGTCAGATGATTGACAGGGGCTGGCGTGAGCTGGGTATCCATCAAAAGCCCTGGGTCTCTTCCTTCAAAAGACTACACTCACTTTTGGCTGCGCCACTTCCTCCCGTCAATATGCACCGGTTTCCGACTCAATGTCCTGAGATTTCTATAATCATATATTTCACTAATAACAGTTACAATCATTGGTAAACAAACGTAATGCTGAAAATATACACTTTGACTGCTGTTTTGACAGGGTTAGGGTCTTTACTCTTCGCTACATTTGAAAAGAAAACGCAACATTAATTCATACATTCTGTAGAGATGGATTTATGGCCTGATGTCATTTGCGGTCCAGTACCGGACCGCTCGGGCTTAAGAGGTTAACCCTGTGAGGCCCAAATAAAAAGGACATTAGCAACATCAGAGGCCAGAGGGTGGGACCTATAAACACATGAAGGGTGCCGTGACTGAAAAAAAGGTTGAGAAACGCTGGTATATATGGTGTGGCTCTTTGTGGTACCACAGTAATTTTTGTGGCTCTTAGTCTCTGACTGGTTGGCCACCCCTGTCCTATATTATCAGTGTATGATATTATTATCATTATATTATAATGTGCTTGGATCTCCCTTCTGTGGATCAGAGGTCAGAGGGACATACACCCAGATTCAGCCCTGGAAGCAGTAGGGAGCTGCCAGCCTAGCTCTGTCAAAACATCTTTCTTTAAAGCTGCCGTATAGGCGACTTCGGCGAAATTAGCAAAAGGGAGTTTACCTGCCCAGCAGAAATAGAGCCAGCTCTGCATCACTTTTCAAGCCCATGTACACGCACAACAAAGGTTTTCCACAGACTCCCAGAGTATGCACCAGCTGCTTTAAGCTGAATTAAAAAAAGAAAAAAGAAATATATATTTCCCAGTCTCTGATCGGCTGTGTTCAATGTGTGTACTTTTTGACGAGGGACACGATGGTGGTCTTAGTTTTTCAATGTGGTCACCTCGGGAACACCACTTGGCTGGACACAATAAGTTCCCTGCATCAATAATAATCATCTTGCTCTATTTCTGCTGGGCAGGTGAACTCACTCTTGCTAACTTCTCAGAAGTTGTACTGCAGCTTTAAGTAACATTAAACCCTCCTCCATGTACACTGCAGTTACAGTAGTGTTGCACACATAAATGTAAACCGTTTAAAAGTACTGCTTTCTACTGCATACTAGTTTAGCCCCACACATTTTATGTTTTTTTTTAACTTTTTTACTAGTTTTAGCCCTACTTATTTTATGTTTTTTCTACTCTCTTACTAGTCTTTATGTTCTTCTACACTGTAGCACCTTGAGATTTGTTCCGCAAATATAAAGCGCCCCTACAAATTCAATATATTATTATTATTATTATTACTACGGATGGGCAAAACTCACAAAATTGCTATTCGATAGTCATTGTCAATGGGAACTATTCAAATACTCAATCGAAAATTCGCCCTCCCCCATTCAGGTTTTCTTTTCTTTTCCTTTGCTATTAGAATGTACAGTGAATGATGTAACAACCATACATTTATGCCAGTATATGTCCTACTGCAGGCCTCTGTGAGAAAGACTAGTTTACAGTGGCTGCTGCAGAATGAACGCAGGACTTGAGAGGTTGAACGCGGGGTCTTGACCCTATCTGGGGTGCTGCATTCTAACATGGCTACCTGGGGTTTCGTCTCCTCCTCGTCCTTGTAGAAGTACAGCTGGTCTGAGCGCAGCGCGAACCAGCGTAGCTGCCAGTTCTTCATGATGCTCCGCTGCTTCTTCAGCCAGCCGGCCTTCAGCGCCCCCTCCTGGAGGCTGGGGGAGGCAGGCCGGCACGAGCCCCGGGACACCTCGCCCATCACCATGCTCTTTGACCTGGCTGTTGAGAGAGAGAGAGACATTCATGAATATACATTTGCTTAATACTCTCTCGACCTATGACTCCTCCCCCTCAGGCTGTTTCATTATAATGTATTCGCTGTCAACTTGCCTGGTTTAATGAGGGTTAAAAATGAGTCCCACATCTCATCTCTTTCTCTCTTCTTCCATCCCTGTTCTGTTGTCCCCTCTCTGTCTCTCTTGGTTGTTGTCTCCTCTCTCTCTGTCTCTCTGTTGTTGTCTCCTCCCTGTCTGTCTCTCTGTTGTTGTCTCCTCTCTGTCTGTCTCTCTGTCTGTCTCCTCTCTGTCTGTCTCTCTGTTGTTGTCTCCTCTCTGTCTGTCTCTTGGTTGTTGTCTCCTCTCTGTCTGTCTCTTGGTTGTTGTCTCCTCTCTGTCTGTCTCCTCTCTGTCTGTCTCTCTGTCTGTCTCTCTGTTGTTGTCTCCTCTCTGTCTGTCTCTTGGTTGTTGTCTCCTCTCTGTCTGTCTCTTGGTTGTTGTCTCCTCTCTGTCTGTCTCCTCTCTGTCTGTCTCTCTGTCTGTCTCTCTGTGTTGTCTCCTCTCTGTCTGTCTCTTGGTTGTTGTCTCCTCTCTGTCTGTCTCTTGGTTGTTGTCTCCTCCCTGTCTGTCTCTCTGTTGTTGTCTCCTCTCTGTCTGTCTCTCTGTTGTTGTCTCCTCCCTGTCTGTCTCTCTGTTGTTGTCTCCTCTATGTCTGTCTATCTGTCTGTCTCCTCTCTGTCTGTCTCTCTGTTGTTGTCTCCTCTCTGTCTGTCTCTCTGTTGTTGTCTCCTCTCTGTCTGTCTCTCTGTTGTTGTCTCCTCTCTGTCTGTCTCTCTGTTTATTGTTTCCTCTCTGTCTGTCTCTCTGTTGTTGTCTCCCACCTGTCTGTCTCTATGTTGTTGTCTCCCACCTGTCTGTCTCTTGGTTGTTGTCTCCTCTCTGTCTGTCTCTCTGTCTGTCTCCTCTATGTCTGTCGCTCTGTTGTTGTCTCCTCGCTGTCTGTCTCTCTGTTGTTGTCTCCTCTCTGTTGTTGTCTCCTCTCTGTTGTTGTCTCCTCTCTGTCTGTCTCTCTGTTGTTGTCTCCTCTCTGTCTGTCTCTCTGTTGTTGTCTCCTCTCTGTCTGTCTCTCTGTTGTTGTCTCCTCTCTGTCTGTCTCTCTGTTGTTGTCTCCTCTCTGTCTGTCTCTCTGTTGTTGTCTCCTCTCTGTCTGTCTCTCTGTTGTTGTCTCCTCTCTTCTCTGTTGTTGTCTCCTCTCTGTCTGTCTCTCTGTTGTTGTCTCCTCTCTGTTGTTGTCTCCTCTCTGTCTGTCTCTCTGTTGTTGTCTCCTCCATGTCTGTCTCTCTG
>NC_140174.1:30942186-30954686 GCF_963971535.1 Notolepis coatsorum | reverse complement strand
TTGTAACTGAGCTGTGAGAGAGAGATTAAATCACACTCAAAAAGGAAACCATTCAAGTTGAGATACATGAAGTGTTCCGCATGCACACACACACACACACACACACACACACACACACACACACACACACACACACACACACACACACACACACACACACACACACACACACACACACACACACACACACACACACACACACACACACACACACACACACACACACACACACACACACACACAGAGCCCAGTATCAAAGAGAACATTGGCTCAAAGTCATCATTAAAGATGTTTTATTTTGACAAAATGTTAGCGTGACCTGAGTTGATAAATCAGATTTGTGCCACTTTTCTCCTGCAGTGTGAACGTAGCCAAAGACACCTTGCCGTCGGTGTGGAGGAGGATCCAACCAACAACGTTGTGGCTCTTTACCTCCTGGAATCTGATCTTTTCTATTTTGATTTGGGCCACTTTCATATGTGCTCCTAAATCAGATACATACAGGTCATATTTGTTTTAATCAGTTGGCCTCCACTGCATCCAATTTATAGAGGAAACCCTAAACTGTGACTTCGGTGTCCTCCATGTTTACGCCCATCATCGTTATTGTTCATTTGCGCATGCGGGTCAGTTCAGGAGCAGTGAGCAGTTCACACTGGAATTTGATACTGGCCACATTTAATTAAAAGAGAATAATAATGTGAACAGCCAAACAAAAGAACACTTCCGGTATTCTGAAATTATGGAGGAGAGAGCGGGGGGAGAAAATGAATGAATGTGGATGAGAGCCTCGACATTAAGTGGTTGTAGCTACGGCTGTGGGGGTGCTGGAGACATGATCCAATAGATGTTTATACGCCTGAGTCTCCTGAACACAGAGAGAGACCAGTCCCAAATCGACACTCTCTCGGCCGAGCTATAGTAACTTTTTCGCACCTACTCCCCAATTCCGCATGTGCAGATTGCCCACGGAGTCTCTCTGAATTGTCCAGAGATCAGTGTTAATTTCCTCAGCAATTTTTTATTTTAGTTTTAGTCATGTATGAAATGCTCTTTTTTGTTTTCATCATATTTAGTCACCTTCATCTATTTAGTCAGTTTTAGTCAACTACAGGTCTGAGCATTTTAGTCTCGATTTTGTCTTTTTTTGTTTAGTCTCACCACTCAGTTACAGCCTCGTAAGTTGGCGTGAGCTTTTTCTAAACAAAAAAAGCTAACGTTAGTGCTAGCTGGTTAGACTTATGTAAGCTATTTAATGTGTTCTATTGTGGTGGTCAACATAATGTAGCGATCCGTCATGCAGTAATGTATGGAAGATAATTCCCTTCTCTACACAACACAGCTACCGGCTAATACGCTACTGTAGTGCGGTCCATCCTCCCATATCTCCCGGGGGCAAACAACACCCCCAGTATAACAGTGGTGCCCCCCTACCCACAGAACGATGTGTTGGGGATAAGGGTTCCACACGGACAATTATGTTTGTTACCTTCCTGTCGGCAAACAAGCTCCGGTTAGCTAGCAAGTAAACAGTCTTGACGTTGAAGTTGAATAAAGCAAGATTTTATTTTGCAAACTACATTTTGTGTTGTCGTTATTAGTCAACGACATTGCATGCATAATTTCGTCACGTTAGTGTCACATGATCTCCATTAACGTGACGCTTCGTCTCATTGTCGTCGGGGGAAAAAGCTTCATTGACGACCATATTTAGTCATCATTTTCGTTGACTAAATTAACACTGCCAGAGATCTATGGTGTATCAATCTGTGCATGCAGAGTTGGGGAGTAGGTGCGAAAAAGTGACTATAGCTCGGCCGAGAAAGTGTACCGACTTGGGATTGGTCTCTCTGTGTTCAGGAGACTCAGGCGTATAAAAGTCTCTTGGATCATGTCTCCAGCTCCCCCACAGCCGTAGCTACAACCACTTAATGTCGAGGCTCTCATCCACATTCATTCATTTCCTCCCCCCGCTCTCTCTCCCATGAGCTCAATGTAACGTGGAAGTGGAGTGGTCTATAGAGAGGGGCTGATGCACCAGGGGCTGCTGGGTATCGTAGTTCCCTTGCTCAAACATCGGTAGTTATACATTTTATACATGTGATTTAAACGCAGTGGTGTGTATATTGATATCATATGATATGATACATTTATTTATATTGCGCCCCTCAACCAATAGTTACATCGGCTCGGGGCGCAGCCCGGGAAAGAAAGAGAAACAGAAAGACAGGAACAATATGAAAACAGAAAAAATACATGCAGGACAACCAAGCAGATAGAAAAACGGACAGACATAATACACCAGTCATACTACAATACAAAAACTATCTCATGGATTTTTTATGGCGTAAAGGTGTGTTTTGAGCATGGCCATAAAAGTCTGTAGAGTGCTTGCAGATTTTAAGTTGAGTTATTGTATCACAGATATGTTAAAGGTTAGTCCATAAAATGCAACATATACTCATAGTGAACGACTGGCCAGATGGGAAAACTAGTATCTTCCGGGGGTGGAGTCAGGCAGGGAAAGGGGTGGAGTCAACAAGGGAAATGGGTGGAGTCAGCCAGGGAAAGGGGTTGGGTCAGCCAGGGAAAGGGGTGGGGTCAGCCAGGGAAAGGGGTGGAGTCAGCCACAGAAAGGGGTGGAGTCGACAGTGGCGCTCTATATAAAAAATTCATAAAAGCATCGTTCTGTATAATTTCTCTGTCATCCGTAGCCTGAAAATCATCACATACAGTAATTTTGTAGTGAATAATCAAATTAAAATCAAAATTTGTTACTCTCTGTATTTTCATCTTTAAATTTCACTCGCAAACAACAAATAAAACCCACCGATGGGAATGAGCCACAGCCACATCTTTTCCCGGAGATGAACTCCGAGCAGGCAAGCAAGACAAAGCTATTTGATGATCATGTATCATTTATAGAAATCAATTGCGCAGACATTCTCCTCTCTGCTGGTCTGCTGCATGCACGCACGCACGCACGCACACACGCACACACACACGCACACACGCACGTACGCACGCACACACACACACACACGCACGCACGCACGCACGCACACACGCACACATGCACGCACACACACACACACACACACACACACACACGCATGCTCTCACTCAGAGAATCAATGCTCATATGGCTCAGAGGAGGGAAGGAGGGACGAATGAATGTGGAGTAGGTGGTGTTGGTGTTGGTGGGGGTTGGGAGGTGAAAATCAATGTTGATCCCTTTTTCGTTTTCGTTCTCACTCAAAGCCTAGCGGCCACATCGTGCTCCTGGCAGCCTAGAATTTACCCAGTGGTCTACAACTGGCTCCTTGATCTTCAGGATGGCGTTTTACGAAGGCATCAGTCGAATTATGACCGACCGGGTCCAATAGTTCCTACAGAACAAGACATAAACGAACCTTGTCTAAATAGAGTCACTATTCCTGTAAACACTGGAGAGATTTATGACATGGCTTTATACTGGACAGGGCCTTGGCTGCACGGTCCGTGAGGTTCCCTCCCCTCCCTCCCCTCTGCTTCTGCTCTCGTCCTTCTCTCTGTAACTCCCCCTCCGTTCCCCTCCTCTCCTCCCTCTCTCCGTCCCCACCCACCACGGCTTCTGACCTCTCTCCCCATCTTTCTTCCCTCAATTAACACTTCTCTCCTCTGCTTCCCACCTTCCCTCTCGTCTCCTTTCCTCTCCCCCGTGTCCTCCCCCTGTTTCTCTTCTCTTCTCTTCTCTTCTCTTCTCTTCTCTTCTCTTCTCTTCTCTTCTCTTCTCTTCTCTTCTCTTCTCTTCTCTTCTCTTCTCTTCTCTTCTCTTCTCTTCTCTTCTCTCTCCACTAGGGATGGGCATAGATTTTCGAATATTCAAATATGTAGCAGGTATGTACGTAACTGGTAAATGGTGCATTTATATAGCAGCTTTTATCCAAAGCGCTTTACAATTTGTTCCTCACATTTTACCCATTCACTCACACATTCACACACCGACGGTGGAGGCGACCATGCAAGGTGCCAACCTGCTCATCTGGAGCAGTTAGGGGTTAAGTGTCTTGCTCAAGGACACTTGGACACGCTGCCTGGGAGGAGCTGGAATTGAACTGGGATTTACCAGACAACTGTTCTACCTCAACTGTTTGCCACGTTGTTTCACTAAGCTCACACGTTTCAAGCATCAGTGATGTAACTTTCGGAATGAATGTTTTACGTTCGCCTGGTCCGCTAGCGTTAGCTGTTAGCAGTGACGGCAGCCAGCTAGCTCGCTTGTTGGATTATCTCATGTTCGCTATTAAGTAAAAACAAAACCATATGTTAACGTGGAAGCTCAGACATTTCAAGCATCAACAATGTAACTTTTGGAATAAATGCTTTTGTTCCTGGAAATAGCATTAGCCTGCTGCGACTAGGGTTGCCCCCCGGACCCCAATTCTAAACGGGAACCGGTACTAAATTAGAAAAAAACAGAGTATTAATAAGCTCCGACGTTATCGGTACCGCTATCGATACTCGAGAAATTATTATTATTATGAGTTTTTTTTCGAGGAATTTAAACGCTGCGAACTATCTCTCCTCTCTCTGTCTGCATGAGAAGCGAGGCAGCAAGCCATTACTTTCGGGGGGGATCACCGGACACCGGAGTCGGGACACTTGTCGCGAGCCGCTCACACTCACACATACACGGGTAGGGAGGTGCCTGTCCGTGGCTAGCTACGTTAGCTACGGAGCTAATAGAGTACCATCCAGCAACACTGAAACTGACTAACGTTAACGTTATGCCGACTCGCCGAGTTCATACTACACTACACGTACATAGCGTAGCGTTAACGTTACTCCGTTTCCATGAAGTGTTTAATTAGCAGCAATCTGTTCTGTTGTTGAAAATTTTACGTTAAGATCCGACGCACTTCCGGCGAGGACAGGAAGCCGTCATGAAATCGTTGTAGTAATTTTTCAGTCTTATTAACTAAAAGATTTTAACAAAATAAAAAGCAGCAGCACTATTGCATAACTGAGTCATGTTTGCTATGTATTTCTTTCTTTAGGGGAGTAGGACATTTGTTTCACAGTTTTAGCATGATGTTTTATAGATGGCCAGGTTAAACACAGGTTTTTGTTTTTTAAGAGGGGGGGTTTGATTTGATTTATTTCAAATATGCAACACAACAAACAAATATCAAGTACAGATATAGCCTTAAGCCGTTCAAATAATAAATTGTAAAAAAAAAATTATTTAAATAATAATCTAAAAGTACCGATAAGAGTATCGATAAAGTACCGAACCGCTAAGCAGTATCGATAAGAGTAGTAGTATCGATAAAATCCTAACGATACCCATCCCTAGCTGCGACTCCTAAATATCTAGCTGTTAGCAGTGACATCAGCCAGCTAGCTCTCTTGTTTGATTAACTCACGTTCGCTATTAGCAATTTTGTGAATTTTGCCCATCCCTATTTATCCACTCATCAAGACTAATAGTGTCATCAGTCTCCTTTCTTTACTCCCCCCCTGTGTCTTATCCTCCACTCCCCTCCCCTCCCCTCTCCCTCTCCTCTCCTCTCCTCTCCTCTCCTCTCCTCTCCTCTCCTCTCCTCTCCTCTCCTCTCCTCTCCTCTCCTCTCCTCTCCACTCTCCTCTCCTCTCCTCTCCTCTCCTCTCCTCTCCTCTCCTCTCCTCTCCTCTCCTCTCCTCTCCTCTCCTCTCCTCTCCTCTCCTCTCCTCTCCTCTCCTCTCCTCTATCCTCACCTCACCTCCCCTCCTCCTCCACCCATCAAGCCTAATAGCCTAGCAGAGCCAGAGGCAGTATGTCACATTAACTACCCCATTTCCCTCCCTCCATCTCTCTCCTCAGTCACTATTACCTCCTGTTTTCTTTCTCATCTTCAAACACTCATTTCTCACCTTCTCCTCCATGTTGCTGATTCACTTCTTTTCCAGCTCTGTATTTTCATTCTTCTGTTGAAGCTTGAAATCAATGCTTGACAGAATCTCGTACATTTCCCTCCCTCCCTCCCTCCCTCCCTCCCTCCCTCCCTCCCTCCCTCCCTCCCTCCCTCCCTATCTCTGCCTCTCACTTCCTCCCTCTCTCCTCCCTCCCCCCCTCTCTCGCCCTCCCGCCCCTCACCCCTTTTTCTCTCTCCCTCCCTCTATCTTTCTCTCTCCCCCTCCCTCTCTCATCTATCTCTCTCTCCCTCATTTATCACTCTCTCCCTCCCATCCCTCTCTCCCTCCATATGCTCGGCATCACTGGCTGTACTCAATCACAAGCCTCTCGTTTAGAGTAAGTACACAAAGTGTGGGCCCGCACACACACACACACACACACGCACACACGCACGCACACACACACGCACGCACGCACGCACGCACGCACGCACGCACGCACGCACGCACACACACACACACACACATACACACACACACACATACACACACATAAACACACAAACACACAAACACACAAGCACACAACGAGAGTACACGCAGCAAGATCAGAATTATAGCCACTCCAGCCTGGTTTCATCTCGTTCATTCGCCACAAAGAGCTTCTAACATCAGGAACAATCTTTTTTTCATGAAGCCGTAGTTCTGCATTTTAATCGGATTCTAATTCAGATCACTGTGTTCCAGTATCTGTCTTCTTCTAGTTTAATACAGAGTTATTGCAGGATCTCTCTTCATGTTCTTGTATTTGCTTATTGGCTCAGCCCTTGGCTGCCAGATGTGTGTGTGTGTGTGTGTGTGTGTGTGTGTGTGTGTGTGTGTGTGTGTGTGTGTGTGTGTGTGTGTGTGTGTGTGTGTGTGTGTGTGTGTGTGTGTGTGTGTGTGTGTGTGTGTGTGTGTGTGTGTGTGTGTGTGTGTGTGTGTGTGTGTGTGTGTGTGTGTGTGTGTGTGTGTGTGTGTGTGTGTGTGTGTGTGTGTGTGTGTGTGTGTGTGTGTGTGTGTGTGTGTGTGTGTGTTTTCTTAAGTTTGGGGACTGTTCCATTGACTTCCTGTTCCACTGTACTGGGATCAATCGACCGTATTTGGATCTACATTTTTCCTCTCCGTTCCCCGTAGTTGTAACAAGCTGTGTCTGTTGGGAACCAAACTCTTGTGACTCAGACACGATGGGCCTGCAGACGCCATGGCAACAAGACCGTCTTCATCCTGGGATCCAATGAAACCGAGTCACAGAACACACTGGAGCCATTTCCCAAAATGCTCCAGTCTTCACTCTGAAAGTGCAATAGTGTGTAATAGTGTAAAAGCGTAATAGTGTGTATTAGTGCAATAGTGTGCACTAGTGTAATATTGTTTAATAGTGTGTAATAGTGCAAGAGTGTGTATTAGTGCAATAGTGTTTAATAGTGTAATAGTGTACAATAGTGTGCAATAGTGTTTAATAGTGTAATATTGCAATCGTGTGCAATAATACATTTGTGTGTAATAGTATAATAGTGTTTAATAGTGTATTCGTGCAATTGTGTGTAATAGTATACTAGTGTTTAATAGTGTAATAGTGCAATAGTGTGTAATAGTGCTCAATAGTGTATTAGTGCAATAGTGTCATAGTGTATAATAGTGTAATGGTGTTTAATAGTGTATTAGTGCAATAGTGTAATCGTGTGTAATTGTGTGTTTAATAGTGTATTAGTGCAATAGTGTGTAATAGTGTAATGGTGTTTAATAGTGTAATTGTGTGTAATAGTCTAATAATGTCATAATGTAATAGTGTTTAATAGTGTATTAGTGTAATAGTTTAATAGTGTCATAGTGTAATAGTATTTAATAGTGTAATAGTGTGTAATAGTGTCATAGTGTGTAATAGTGTAATGGAGTTTAATAGTGTAATAGTGCACTAGTGAGTAACGTGAAGAAACGTAAGGTTTTGATCTGAGACCTGGACGGGAGGGGGAGATGTGGGGGAGGAACTGGGCTGGAGTGTGTCTCCCCCACAGGAGCATGAGCTCCCGGGCCAGACGGAGGGCTGGATGATGTGTGATGTGGGAGTGTTGCCATGCTGGAGTCGCACCGTGTCGACGCTGGAGCGCCAGAGAGCTGGAACACACACGTCATTCCATTTCAAACCTTTATTTAAACCCAAAAGGCAACCGAGGTTTCCCTCGTTTACAGCCCCGTCGAGTGGACATACAGAAATGAGCGAGACATAATAAAAGCATATAAAATCACACAACATATAAAATCACACCATGGACAAATCACCTAAAACACGAACAAATCAATCGACAAAGGTTGGGGATCAAGGTTTTAAACTCTGCAACAGAGGGGAGAACACACACACACGCATGCACGCGCGCACGCACCACACACACACACACACACACACACACACACACACACACACACACACACACACACTGTAGACAATGCTGCAAATGTGTGTGTGTCTGTGCAAATGTATTGCCCTGTGTGTGTGTCTGCCTATGTGTGTTTGTATACTGGTGTGTGTGTGTGTTTTATTTGTGTATACTGGTATGTATGTATGTATGTATGTATGTATGTATGTATGTATGTATGTATGTATGTATGTATGTATGTATGTATGTATGTATGTATGTATGTATGTATGTATGTATGTATGTATGTATGTATGTATGTATGTATGTATGTATGTGTGTGTGTGTGTGTGTGTGTGTGTGTGTGTGTGTGTGTGCGTGTGTAGCACTCAACACTTTGATGAACATGGTTACTCAGCTGATAGAGGTGTGCCCTTCCTGATGACTTGTCGTACAGAACTTCTAAGTCGCTTTGGATAAGAGCGTTCAGCTAAATGACTAAATGTAATGTAAAAATGTAAATGTGCGTGGTGGCTGCCGAACACGACTTCCCAGCCGCTGCCTGCCAGTGCAGAGTTCAGCTGGTAGTGATTCATAGCTTCCCTGCGTGTCTCTGGGCGTCGCTGCGATGTGGTCACTTCTCCACCAGAACCCTGCCACCCTCCACTCTGGCTGCAGTAAAGAGCTCCACTTCCTGTATAATAACAGCTATTTGACTGAAGGACAGTGTATTTGTGGCCCCAGTAGTAGATGGTAGGTTGGTCTGAGTCAACCTGTGATTCATATGGTGCCTCGGAGGAATCCAGTAGAATGCTGCCATATCATGTAGCGTGTGTTTGTGTGTGTAGTACGAGATTATGTCTGTGTACAAACAAGCACCCGTGTGTCTTCATGTGTGTGCGTGGATGATGACTACGATGACGATGATGATGATGATGATGATGATTATGGTTGTGGTGGTGGTGTATGTGTGCATGAACGAGACTATCTGCGTATGTGCAGGCACACGCGTCTTCATGTGGATGTGTTTGTGTGTGCACGTGCAACGGTATGTATCTGTGTTTGCACAGGTTTGTGTTCATATGTGCGGTTTTCAGTGCAGGTTTTGCATTGTGTGTGTGTGTGTGTGTGTGTGTGTGTGTGTGTATTTCTGCATAGGCCTAGATTTAGGGGGGGGGGGGGGCTGCAGGGGACATGTCCCCCTCAATATTGAGAAGAGGTAAACTTGTCCCACTCAAAAAATACAGCTAACATGAAAGAGCCCCAAAATAAGGGGGTCAAAACATGTATATATCCTTCTTACCTGTAACTATAATATTAACAACAATTTCAGAGCCTTACTGCATTGTATTCCATTATACCTGGATGTTGTCTTTTCCATTACATAGATAAAGACATTTCCATCATAAATCGATGCAGAAAAGGGACAGATTGGTGAGTAAAAGTACATCAGAATGCAGGAAATTAAGTGTTTGACACTCAAAACTTCCCGGGGGAGAACCTCCAGACCCCCTGCTTAAAATGTCTCCCCCCCCCAATGTTGAAACTAAACCTACATCCTTGGATTTATGTGTTTCCATGTGTATATGTATGCGTGTATGTGTATGTGTGTGTGTGTGTGTGTGTGTGTGTGTGTGTGTCTGTGTGTGTGTGTGTGTGTGTAACTTTGATTAGCGTAATGGTACTCAATCGGTGGGGGTCTACAGTATGTGTCATGTTTTCTTTACCCTGAGAGCGCGGCCCTCGTCGTGGATGAATACGTGTCAGTAATGTCTGGACATCCTGGATTGCGATTTGACTGATAGCCTGAGAGCTTATTTTTACATGATATCACGAGGGTTTAGGCAGAGACAGCGTTTCGGTTGGCCACGGAGACTCCTGAGCACACACGAGCGACCTGTGATCTAATGAAGAAAACAGAGTTTGGTCATAATTCACTTGGGAGTGCAACTCACCACGCTCTACATCAATACAGGTGCAGTCCAGCACACTGGGTGTATTATCATTTAAACAGATGTTGTATTTACTATTACAACCAATACACAGGGTGTGATGTAATTATCCCTTGTGTCATTTGTGTACTTTGGTGACTATTCTTGTATGCCCCCCCCCCCCCCCCCCCCATTCCACAAAAACGATGCGCTACTCTGCCTCTGATTGTCTAGTACTCTGGTCTACAGCTCTCTGGCACCTGTTTAACGCCTACAGCTCTCTGGCACCTGTTTAACGCCTACAGCTCTCTGGCACCTGTTTAATGCCTACAGCTCTCTGGCACCTGTTTAACGCCTACAGCTCTCTGGCACCTGTTTAATGCCTACAGCTCTCTGGCACCTGTTTAACGCCTACAGCTCTCTGGCACCTGTTTAACGCCTACAGCTCTCTGGCACCTGTTTAACGCCTACAGCTCTCTGGCACCTGTTTAACGCCTACAGCTCTCTGGCACCTGTTTAATGCCTACAGCTCTCTGGCACCTGCCTAACGCCTACAGCTCTCTGGCACCTGTTTAACGCCTACAGCTCTCTGGCACCTGTTTAATGCCTACAGCTCTCTGGCACCTGTTTAACGCCTACAGCTCTCTGGCACCTGTTTAACGCCTACAGCTCTCTGGCACCTGTTTAATGCCTACAGCTCTCTGGCACCTGTTTAACGCCTACAGCTCTCTGGCACCTGTTTAATGCCTACAGCTCTCTGGCACCTGTTTAATGCCTACAGCTCTCTGGCACCTGTTTAACGCCTACAGCTCTCTGGCACCTGTTTAATGCCTACAGCTCTCTGGCACCTGTTTAATGCCTACAGCTCTCTGGCACCTGTTTAACGCCTACAGCTCTCTGGCACCTGTTTAATGCCTACAGCTCTCTGGCACCTGTTTAATGCCTACAGCTCTCTGGCACCTGTTTAACGCCTACAGCTCTCTGGCACCTGTTTAACGCCTACAGCTCTCTGGCACCTGTTTAACACCTACAGCTCTCTGGCACCTGTTTAACGCCTACAGCTCTCTGGCACCTGTTTAACGCCTACAGCTCTCTGGCACCTGCCTAATGCCTACAGCTCTCTGGCACCTGTTTAACGCCTACAGCTCTCTGGCACCTGTTTAACGCCTACAGCTCTCTGGCACCTGTTTAACGCCTACAGCTCTCTGGCACCTGTTTAACGCCTACAGCTCTCTGGCACCTGTTTAACGCCTACAGCTCTCTGGCACCTGTTTAACGCCTACAGCTCTCTGGCACCTGCCTAACGCCTACAGCTCTCTGGCACCTGCCTAATGCCATAGTGAACGTCATATTGTCGTTGATATACCTATGCATTAAAAAAAGATGTCCCCCAGTGAATCTCTTAGTTACAGCAACATTGTGTAAGCTAAGCAGGGGTGTTGTACCAACAGGTGCAGTATTTTATTTTTGCTATGTTTCTGGCCAGAGTAGCAGCCTTGTGTCACCAAATAGTGAACATTAGAAATACTTCACCTACAAGTACAACCTAACTTACTAAGAGATTCTAAGATAATCTTTATTACCATAAAGACATGCATGGTAGGCAGGGACTATACAGATGGAAACTAGCTAATTAGATAAAATCTGGCACATTTACATTCATGTGGAAACTGAAGATGTTCATTAATGTTCACTGTCCCTGGGTAAAGAAATAAATAAACACACATTTAAAGTAAACACATTCGCTGAAAAATATAATCATGTTTGTGCATCCTGTAGATCACTAGATTTGTCAACTTCTCATATGATTGTCATGTGACTATTTCCTGGTTGATAAGAAGATGATGGTGGCCTAATAATGGACAGTAGCGAAGATTAAATACTTAACCTGCAAACTGTTCTGACAGCACAATATTGATATAACTAAGAGATAGTGTTTAATAGTGTACTTTTAGTGGCTTTTTAACACCAGGCCCGGGGACAACAGTCGAAAATTAGATTTGGCTAACACTGTCTCACACATTTACATTTATGCTCATTAATGTACTCTGTTCAAATCAAGTTTAAACTGAAACTGAAACTAGTGTGTAATAGTGTACGAGTGTGTAATAGTGTACTAGTCTGTAATAGTGTATAATAGTGTAATAGTGCAATATTGTATAATAATGTAATAGTGCAATAATGTATTATTGTGTAATAGTGCAATGGTGTAATAGTGTGTATTAGTGCGATAGTGTAATATGTTTCTTCTTTTTGGACAGCCAATCATCGGGGAGGAAAGATAAAAGGAAAGATG
>NC_140174.1:30914686-30932186 GCF_963971535.1 Notolepis coatsorum | reverse complement strand
CAGTCAGCATGGCTGTAACTCGAAGCACTCAAGAGGCTACACTACAGCGGGAGCAGGCAGCGCACCGGGGAGATGATCTCCAGAAGAGGCCGATCCCTCAATCCAGGCAGCAGGCACTTGACCCGAGCCTGGAGCACTGTGGACGAGACAGGCGCCAAAGGGGTCAACTGAAAACAGCACCCCGGCGGAAGGGGCGTATGCTGGCATTGTTTGAGCACCATGTCAAAGCCTCCACCAAAAAATCCCAGACGCTCTAGAGGGGCCGAGGCAGAGAAGGCTGACACGATTGGCAGACGTCATGAACGTGCAGGGGCACACTCAACCGGGTAACCCGGGAGTTGACTCCGCTCCAACACACCAGGGAATCAACCACCCTCTTCATGCGGTGGTTGTTCCTATAACCCCTCAGGAAAAAACTCAAACACACCTGCGGGTATACACTGGCTATACGTCCTCCAATAGGGAGGGTACAAGTGTTTCAGTTTTCAAAAAGGGGTTATCCCAGGCCTACGGGTAGACGAAAACGACTTCGGACCGGGCCCGGCGGACCGGGACGTACACAGGGGGTACACACCACCTCAACAGCCCCCTCTCAGCCATGCGTAAGCGGGAGAAGAGAGGGGCGAAAAGAATGGAGAACCAAGCCCCTTCATGACAGCACAAGGTACAACATGTACCAAACAACAGTCTCCATAACGCCCAATCCTGTGACACCCGGGCCGACCTGGCATTTTCTCCCTGAAAAAAGCACAAGTCCCTCAGGGTACCAGAACAGAAGATCTGCGTCCCCGGCGGACAACGGGTTAACTGACCTGGACCAGCGTGACCAGACCCAGTCCCGTGCCATAATCACGCCGACATCCCCACTCCAGGAGAGGGGGTAGGTACGCGTGTCAATCTAAAACATTATAGAGGGCGCCACCCAGACGGTCCTATTCGTACCGCGCTCAGTGGCCCATCCCAAGGGCGTGAGACCCCTCTACCTATGCTTTGATCTATTCCGTTAACATCCCCCAGATATGAACGAGAATTCGTCGAGACAAACCTAGTAAACTGTTAGACATCAATGGATAGTCTAACAAGACACCAGATACCGTTCCTCCAAGCCGCCTGGGGAACGACAAGAAGCCGATTTTTTTATTTTACATTTTTTCAGAAAAAGAAAAAATAATACGGACATGGGTCCCATGCGACGCGACTGAGGGAAACACCACCCCATCAACCACACTTCATAAGAGGGGACGGTGAGCGACGTACCCCTATGACAGGGGGAAACCCATGACTCAACAGACCTGTAAGGCGAAGAGTCAGGGAAACCCTAAACAATACCCCGTCCACCTACTCCAAAAAGGAGAGGACGGGGAACCCCCAGAAAGACTTCCCACGCGAGCTGTATAGATTGAAAAGAAATATTGCAACATTGAGCTATGTAACACTTGGGTTAGGACTCTCCGAGGAGGAGGCTCTGAACCAATACACACTCAATAATCGAATTGAATCGAATACACATACAATAGAGCAGAACTCCTTTTTGAAGTTCTACTCACCTTGACAATCTGAGGAGGAGGCTCTGAAACTCTGAGGAGGCTCCCTCACTGGGAAGGAGGGTCCGAACTCACAGAAGGCACTTCTCCCTGAGGAGGAGCTTCGTGAGGAGGAGCTCTGACAACTCCCTGAAACAGATCCATAACATGGAACCTGAACAACTCACGGAAGTCTTACCAATAGAAACGCGATCAGTGACGTACTCTATGGCGGGGGAATTTCCGCGGTGCATACGCCCAATCTTTCAGGCCGTGGGACCAGGAAACTCCCCCCCCCCCCTACCCTGTAACGTGCCGAACAGCAACGTGACAGGAACCCTGAAGGACAGGGGGTTTTAACTCCTGACCAATTAGAAAAGGGGAGGAAAGGTTTACCAGTTCACCCCTTTACGACCCCTCACCCCTGATACAATGTAATGACAAAGTAGAGCCATGACCCAGTCATAGCATGCTACATGAAGCATTTAACAGCTTCACGTAGCTCATGTGCTAACCTGCTATCTGATTTTTACTAAGGAAAAAACACAGAACAGAGAGGGCCCCTTTAACACTTTGATCGCCATGGTTAAATTCATAATTTACCATCCCTAGCCAGCTCTATTTGTCTATGGAGAAGTTCCCCTTCTTTGCAGGGCTATAACTTTTTAAATTCTATTGCTAAATTGACATTATTATGGCCCATTCAATGTCCTATATATATTGTTCAGGGTGTAGCAACGTTATACTTTTTCATTCACATATTCATACTAAAATATGGTCTAAAGTATAAGAATGTTTTTATCGTTTTCTGCAGCTTTCTCCAGAACTTGATTTATAGCCCCAAATGCATTATATTGATGATCAAATACAGTTTGGTAGCGATCGGTGCCAGATAAAAAATTTCAACTGGAGGTACTTCTAGAAGTTACTACGTATCATCTGATGTTGACCGGATGGGCGGGGGGTCGTTTATAATTCTGTGGGCAACGTTATATCATTCATCTAGTGTGGGTCATATGGTCATCAGAGCAGTTAGTAAAGAACACGTTGGAAAATAACGCTGGATCTTACCGTATCTTCCTCGCGCCGTTGGACGATCAGCTTGGAGTAGACAGCTTTCGATTATGGGATGTTGATCTAGATGAACCATTTCCAGGTTGTATAATACTATATACGTCCAAATAACGTTGTTTATTGAGTTAGGGCGAGCGATTGATTATCCAGTGTGTTGAGATGGAGTCCGGCTAACGATCACGAGTGCCTGGACGAAATATGGATGAGCACTTCCTGTTTGGCGCGTCACTTCCTGTTGGCCAATCTGCCGATCGGCCACCAGATGGCGCTCTTGAACCGTTAGACAGTTGAGTGGAGCTCAGCAGTATATCTCAGGTCCCCGGAGAAGAAATATGATTTCGATCACAGATTTTTGAAATATTGATATCAAAGACGTGTTACGGCGTCTTCGGCAGAATGAGCATGGCAGGGAAAGACGAGTTCCAGCGTTTTCGGCGATTAAAGTGTTAAGAGCCCCGGTATCAGACTTACACATGTGCTTCTGTGGGCGAAAAGCGAACCCAGTTGTAGATCTCAACGACACACACAACCCTTCATCACAACAAAAAATGGCAAAAGTACACTCTTACTACAGAGGAACGCCGTTTTTCATAACGAGAGAGACATAAGTCCTTGATTACGTATTGGCCACAGGCCTTGCTAAGCACACATGATAGTGACGAAACAACCTTTTCCCTAGGAAAATAATCGTTTCTCAAGCAGACGCACAACCCCAGCAGCTTAAGCTGAGGGTTACATCGTATCCCCACAAACACAGTGACACAATATATTGTAAACAAACATGTCTGAAAGGAGGGGGGGGAAGCCCCAGGGAAAAAACGGGGGGGTCACCCCTCCTACCTTACCCTTGATACGACCAGGTTGAACAGGTACCCCTGTTAATATGTGAACATGCTGTTCATTGTCATCACAGGCTGAGAAAAGGATTCATTCCTCAATCACATGTCACTAAGCATAGCTTCACAGGTTAATTAACCCACTTAGTTGTGAGTTCACCCACGTTACAAACGTTACATGAACACACATGTTCCCATCACAACTAACCAGTTCATTTTTACACTTGTAAAAAACAAACGCAGATTTTCTATGTAGAGAGAAGCTATACCAGTGACAAGACAATTCACACACAACACGCGTCGTATCCTCAATGTATTGCAGCAACACGTTTTGGAAAACATCGTTATTACAAAACATTTAGAAGGGAAGGAAAGAAGAAGTGTTTAAAGTCCGGTCAGAACTCCTACCTCCACCCTGAGCGCAGGCCGAGAGGACTGCAACACTGGTTAACGGGACACCGAAGTCGAACCCGGCATCTCCTGCGTTGGTGACGAGGGTAATGTCCGCTACGCCACCCAGCCGCCGTTCTCCATGTTGACGAAGTCCTCGCTGGCATGGCACCCGGTGTAGGGTCGACTAACATCCTCTGTCAAAGATGATGTCGTAGTCAGAGTGTTTAAGGCATGTTATACTCACAGCAACGTTCAACAGTGTAGCATTAAGCTAACAGCCGCCTGACTGATAGCAACAAGCTAACGTTTCCTAGCCTAGTGAACACAACGAGCTAGCGCCGCAGCTAACAGCTGACTGGCTAACAGTAGGCCACAAACTAGCACGCAAGCTAAGCAGCTATCACCTGAACTGTACACAACGACATAACAAGCCACACTTCAGACAGGCCGCCGCCTGAAACCCTCCTCATCCTAAGAGAGAAGTGAAAAAGAAATGTCAAACACAGTTTTCAACAGTGATTTACCAGACATACAGCAGAGTCGGCACAATTCCCATTCGGGCTGCAGCCGACTTGAGCATGGAACTACCGATAAAGAAGATCCATACCCACATTTCCTCTTGTTTAGGGTGTACTCTCACATTCATGTGAAAGATGGGGCCTGCACGGGACAGAGAAGCATCCGCTTGTCCAGAGAATCCCGGGTTCAAACCAGGTCTCGGTCGCGCATAGCTGTCAACATTGGGATTTGAAAAAACTTGCATGTTTTAGCCCCTCCCCTTCTCCTGGCCCCGCCCCCTCAGCCCGCCCCCTCCCAATGGAGCTGCCTCGTCGCTGCCATCTGCTGGTCAAAACCTGTATGTACCCAGCCATTCGTTGTAGGGTAAACTTTTCCTACTTTAAGTGTAAATGCTATGTAAATTATGGTTGTTGAACATTTGTATTTCACAGGAGAGAAACTGTATTCAAAGAAAGCTATTAAAATAGTCTTTGAATCTAAATATACTTTCTTTGTGTTGATTTTACATTAATTCCATGATTTTACTCAAGTAAATATCTGTTACAAGCTTCGGTTTTATGTAGAAAAATGCTGTTTTTAATCTAGATTGATTACAGAAAATTGTGAGATTGATTAGTTAATTTTTTTTATCTATTGGTGACATGGGCCGAAGTCGGCCCATGTCACCCCACTTCTTAGGGACCTGCACTGGCTCCCCATTGCTGCACGAATCCGCTTCAAGGCCCTCGACCTAGCATACCGTGCGGCAAAGGGAACCGCTCCCGCCTACCTCCGGTCAATGGTCTCTAACTACACACCCTCAAGACCCCTACGCTCTGCATCTTCTGGCCGCCTCAGACCTACTCCTATCCAAGCTCCGGGAGGGTCATCAAAGAGAAGTCGCCTATTCTCAGTCCTTGCCCCACAATGGTGGAATGAACTACCCACCCCAGTTAGGACAGCCGAATCACGTCCAATCTTTCGCCGTCGACTAAAGACGCACTTCTTCAACCATTATCTGAATTAAAAAAAAAAAAAAAAAATCTAACCCTAACTAACCGTACTGTCATGCACTTGTCCTAATAAACTAACCTACACTGTAGCACTCAACACTTTGATGAACATTGTTGCTCAGCTGATAGAGTTGTGCCCTTCCTGATGGCTTGTCGTACAGAACTTGTAAGTCGCTTTGGATAAAAGCGTCAGCTAAATGACTAAATGTAAATGTATTGGTGGCGCTGGTGTATATATTATATATATATATATATGTGTATGTGTATATATGTAATGTGTGTATATATGTCAGAGAATCAGCCCCTTGCGTCCTTAGTGTATAGCATATGACATGGTGTATGTTTGTTCATTGATGTGACAGTGTCTGGCAACATACTATTGTTCTTTTTATTTCTTTTTTCTTTGTGTTTGTGATTTGTTTTTATGTGTTTGTGAAACTATAAAAGCTGAAAATAAAAATATTATAAAGTGTAAATGCTATAAAAATACAGTAAATTACATTTTATCAAAATATTAACCATTAAATAAAGGTTGTAATCTGTAAATGTATTTGATTTGACTGTAAATGTTATGAATTGAAAATGGGGGATGTCCTTCTCTGGTCTGCATCCCCATAACAATTGTGTATTGCGCAATACTGTATTGTACCCATTCTGCAATCTGTTAAATTTAGCAATCAATCAATGTAGTGTCTTCATACCTTCATCACTGTAGGCTACATATTAATACTACAACTCGTTAAAGCTATAAAAAATACCTATGGTCATTAATTTAGCAGTGGGAATATCATTTTTGGAACAGTGTGTGTGTCTACAGAGAAACGTGAGATAGAAAAAAAGCCAATGCGATTTTGTGTTTTTCCTCAATATCTCTGCAATGCCTGCGAGTTACCAGTAACTGTATTTGTCATACCAAATATAAATCGCATTCAGGAAATTGGGCGTCAGTGAGTGAAGGCATGCTCTCCGTGGAGAAATGGGAGGAGGGGACGCGTGAACCTTAGGGGACGAGCAGAGCAAACGGCTGTTCACCAAGTTCCAACACATTTACACATTCCTGCATCACATACAGTAACTTTGTATTGTTTTATCCACAGAAGATTTGCAAACCTTTTGTTCCAGAGACAAAAGCCACAGAGTGGGCAATCAAGAGACACTGGCTAAGTTGATTTGACACCCTCTGTGCATCAGTCTCTCCCCTGAGCTCTGAGCAAATCCGCTCGCTGTTCTTACATCCGCTCGCTGTTCTTCTTCGGGTCGCAACGGTCTGACTTCCTGTGATAACGTTCTAATCTACACTGCTGCCACCTATCGTCACGGAGGGGAATTGCAGCCATTTTGTAAAAATTAATAAGTACAAAATACGTGCCAATACGTGAACCGTGAACAGGGCGTGAAGAGGGTTGAAAAAACAGGAGAATCCCGGAAAAAACAGTAGGGTTGACAGCTATGCGGTCGCGGCCCACTAGTTTGACCATCATGGGCGTCAGATCAGGACCCTCCGTCCGCCGCTTAAAAGGCTGAGCAGAGGACCCCAATCTGGGGCCGGCCTTTGTATAATTGTCAGCTAACCCCCATAGCATTAGCAGACAACTGGCGCTCGCAAGCAAAACATTACTCACCCAGCTCGGAAGCAACCAGTTTCTCACAACAGCCGGTGCCTCCCACAGTCCAGCTGTAGAACCGGAGGTTCAATACCTATCCAGCCGCAGCAAGGAGGACTGCAGGTGGGGAGTATATCAGCGACGCGAGCCCCTAATATGAAAAAAACGGTGGAGGTCAGAATGATCATCATCTTCCAGACACTCCAGTGACGAAGACATTATCGCCGTATTTTCTCGAAAAAGTTGAGAGAGAAAATAAAGATATAACATCAACGTATCTCCTTGTTCTTCTGTTTTCCTTTCTTCAGCTAAATACTTTCTTTCCCACATCAAGTGATTGGTATACAGGCACTCTCTTGGGGTGAAATTTGAGAAGGAGATGAGTGTGTGGCCCCACTCCTGCTTATCTAGGTAGCAGATGGGGGTGTGGCCAGACGGATGCTGGTATGTAAAGGTGCATTTGTGAAGTTTTTATTCAGTGCACGTCACTGCAGTGAGATATGTGCAGATGACGCTGAGCGGAAGCTAATACGATATAGAACTAGACTAGATGTTTTTGAGGAAATTAGAAAGGGAACAACAACTTAAACCTTGTGTCTGATCAGATTCTTATTTTTTTGATAACTTTGCAGTGATTATGTTTGTAGCCAATATATGTGGCAAAGGTGTGTAATCTTTGAATTATCTTGGCATTTTTTTGACTTTCTCTTTCATAAATTGTCTATTCAACTTCAGCCAGATCATAACCACCACATATTGTTTTTTGTAGTGCTGTCAGGCGATTTGTAATTAATTAATCGAATTAATCACATTTTAATCGCATAACCATTTTAGGCCTGATATTCTATATTCTATAATCATATTTCAAATGGCATGTGTCCGGATAGAAGAATTCAGTACTGTATTTACAAAACCTTTTGTTTAATCATCTTCCATTTATTCATTTGCTTAGATTTTTCAGGTCTGGTAAATTTTAGCATGGTGTTATTCACAGTCAAAGAGAAAACATTTTTAGTGATATTCTCATTTGGTTCATTACAATTTACTCAAGCCTAGTAACAGACACAGTATTTCTGACACTGGGAATACATTCCCTGAGATCCATAGATGTCCCTAGAATCAGATACCAAGAACATGCAAATGGACCATATTAAAAGAAAGTCTGTAAATGTGTATTCTACGTTCTTATGGAATGAGTGAGATAAAAAAAAAAAAAACATTGTAGTAATTTTGAGTTCATTTTCATAACGCGATAATTTGCTGTGTAATTAATTAATCTAATTGACGCGATAAACTGACAGCCCTAGTTTTTTGTAATGTCAGATTTAACAACTCCTTTCAGAAAAGTGGGAGTATTTAAGTTTTAATCTGAAGTTGAATAAAATATTTATGGAAAAGAAAGTGGGAAATTATTTCAACATATAATCTTTTTATGGCGTTTTTCAATTTAGTCCCCTAATATGGTAAGAGTATAACACTTTAGTTTTCAGACACAAGGGTTAAATTATTTATTTGTTTCTTGGCAGATTTAACATTGGGCTTTTGAGGCTAGGTTATCTAACTATTGCGCCGCCACAACTAGAAACAATGGCCTGGCATATTCTTTTTATAATAATAATTTATGGCCAGTCCGGGCCTGCACACGCACACACACACTCAGCCAGACAGGGAAACACATACAAGGATTCAAGGTGGGACACACACATATACACTTCTCTCTCTCTCTCTCTCTCTCTCTCTCTCTCTCTCTCTCTCTCTCTCTCTCTCTCTCTCTCTCTCTGTCATTGTCCCAGCCCGGGTTCCTTCCTGAACAATGTGAACAGTGGTTTTCTGCCGCCCTCTGGTGGCCAAACGCAGCAACTCCAGATACTGAACCTTCTCAGGCATTTAGGCCTAGGTTTGCTGGATACTATTAATGTTATGATTAATACTTTTAATGCTTTATTGCCTCTGTTCATGTTGTCTTTCCCCGGTCTGGGTTGTGTTTAAAGGGTTAACCTCATTGCATATGTTTCTTTTAAGGGTTATCTCTTTACATATGCTTTCCATTATGGGTTAATCTCTTTTACATGTATGTTTCTATTGTGGAGATAATCTCTTTACATGTACTGCTGTATATGTTTCTAGTGTGGAGATGATCTTTTTACAATTACTATATGTTTCTATTGTGGCACTGCTGAGTTTTGTTTACCGGGTTTTGCAGTTTGCTTTTGTTTGTACATTGTTGCTTGCTACTGCTTAAGTAAAAGCCCGTTCATTTTCATTCCGTCGTCTCTGCCTCTACTCTCTCTGATCGTGTTCAGCATTTGGGGTCTCCTCACCTACCCTCACACCGAACCCTTACAGAATGGCGCGACCAGTCCTGATCCCAGCGGGCATGAAGACAGTCAGTGCGAGCGACGCGCTGCTCGCTATGGGGAGGTTCTTCAAGGGGGATTTTCTCTCCTCATCCTCGGAGGAGAGGTGGACTATGTATACGCAAGCTTTCACAGCTAGCCCAGCCCTGTCTGCTAGTTTAGCCCCTGCAGCTAGCCAGGCTTTCACAGCTAGTCCAGCCCTGTCTGCTAGTTTAGCCCCTGCAGCTAGCCAGGCTTTCACAGCTAGTCCAGCCCAGTCTCCTAGAGCCCCACCTGCTAGCATAGCACGCACTGCTAGCAAGTCTCAGAAGGCTAGCAAACCTAAGAAGACTAGCATGGTCCTTCCTGCTAGTGTAGCATATGCAGCTAGCACCTTAGCTCTTCCTGCTAACGTAGCACCTACAGCTAGCACCTCAGCTCTCCCTGCTAGCATAGGCCCTATAGCCCCTGTAGCCAATATAGCTTTGTCAGCTGCTTCCTTAGCGTCCCCTGCTAGTGCAGCCACTGCTAGTCCTACAGGCCCTACAGCTAAACCTATGGCATCCTCTGTTAGGAGACTCAGTGTGGTTCGGCCTTTAGTACTGGCTTAGCTCCCCCTGCTACTGCTAGCAAGTCTAGAAAGGCTAGTAAAGCCCTTACAGCTAGCAAGGCTTCTGCAGCTAACCCAGCCTCTACTGCCAGCCTAGCCCCTGTTAGTTTAGCCCCAGATGCTATGCCCGGTCCGGCCTCCACACCCGGTCCGGCTCCCACGTCTGACCCAGCCGCTACGCCCGGTCCGGCTTCTTCACCCAGCCCGGCCTCCTCGTCTGGTCCCGGCTCCTCGACTGGCCCCGGCTCCTTGTCTGGTCCCGGCTCCTCGTCTGGTCCCGGCTCCTCGTCTGGTCCCGGCTCCTCGTCTGGTCCCGGCTCTTCGTCTGGTCCAGCCCTATGCCGTGGTCTTCGCCGTGGTCTTCGCCATGGTCTACATCTGCAGAGACCCCCGTCCGGGGTTCTGCACCCGGTCCCGAGGTCTGCACCTGGAGTGGTCCCCGTCCGGGGTCCTGCTCCGGGGTTGTCATCTTCACACCTTCGCTCCGGCCCTTCTGGTCCGGCCCCGAGTCCTGCGCCTGGAGGATCCCTCGTCCGGGGTCCTGCTCCGGGTCTGTCGCCCACGCCCCTTTGCTCCAGGTCCCCTGACCGGCCCTCCGTCCCCGTGTCCAGCCCTCCTGACCGGTCCTCCATCCCCATGTCCAGTCCCCCTCACCGGTCCTCCGTCCCCATGTCCAGTTCCCCTCACCGGGCCTCTGTCCACGTTTCCGGCCCCCGTCGTCGGGCCTTTGTCCCCGTCTCCGGCCGCCCTGGCCCTGTGCCCCGCCCGCCCTTCCCCGGGCTCCCCTCTGGTCCGGTTCCTCGGGTCCCCTGCTGCTATGCCCCTCCTGGGTTCTTTTCGCGGCCCCCCGGCCCCGGTTCTCCGGGTCCTCGCCCCCAGTTTTTTCCGGGGTCTCAGCCCCCCGCCTCACCCGTTCCCGGACGGTCTTACCGGTCGTCTGGAAGCCGACCCTTTGGGGGGGGGGGGTACTGTCAGGGTCCCAGCCGGGGTTCCTTGGTTTGGGAATAGCACTGCAAAAGACCAAAGCAGACTACAAAGAGTGACACGTTCAGCCGAACGCACAATTGGAGGGGGGCTCCCCACCCTCCAGAACATTTACTACAAGCGTTGCAAGGGGAAGGCTAAGAGAATTATTAAGGACTCGAGCCACCCGAACAACTGCCTCTTCGAACTGCTGCCGTCAGGCAAGCGATACAGGAGTCTCAAGGCGAGCACAGAAAGACTCAGAAGTAGCTTCTATCCCCAGGCCATCAGGCTGCTAAACGAACAATGAATGAACACTACACAACAACAACCACCAAACACACATAGCACACACATCCACACGCACACACTCACTTTAAACAAACACACTGTAGCACCCACTACACACACTTTATAGCACACACCCACTTTAAACAAACACACTGTAGCACCCACTCCCCACACTTTATATTTATGGATGAAGGATTGCACTACAACTCGTACACCTTACTGTAAATTGTACCTAAAATTGTACCTCATCCCATTTCTGCTTTGCACTAGATAGTACTGTACATTAGTACACTGCATAGTATTGTGTATTGTATATTATATGGTAACTCAGAACATTGTACATATGACTATACCGAACAACTGTGACCTCATTTTCTTCTTCTAAATTCATGCTATATTATGTTATTATGTTATTTGATACTATCTTGTCTAGCACAGTCTCTGGAGCGTAACAGTAAGAAGCATTTTGTATGAAAGTATTCTGTACTTCTGTATGACAACTATTAAAGAACTTGAACTTCCTGAACAATGTGAACAGTGGTTTTCTGCCGCCCTCTGGTGGCCAAACGCAGCAACTCCAGATACTGAACCTTCTCAGGCATTTAGACCTAGGTTTGCTGGATACTATTTTTTATTTTTTTATTGATCTTTTCCCCCCTCCTTTTTCCTCCGATTTTCTCCCCTCCCAATGTTAGTCGTTATGCCAATTCCCAATCCCCTTCCTGGTCGCTGCGCACTTACCCCCCACAGTCGGTCTGGGAGAGTGGAGGCTATCACGTGCTTCCTCCGACACACGTCCAGCCAATCAACCGCTTCTTTTCACCTGGCAGCGCGGACTCTCACTGAGAGGGTGTAACGTGTGGAAGGATCACACTACCCCCTTTAGATCCTATCCGCGCTGAGCAGGCGCCCCGACCGAACTGCAGGAGTCGCTGTTTACAACAACCCGGACCCACCCCGCCAGCTTTCCCACCCTCTAATACTGCCAATTGTATTAGTGTGAACGGCCAGCCAAGCTGGTGACAACGCCGGAGCTGTGAGCTGGATCCAGCGTCTCTGGCGTTGGTGATGAACGCAATCTCCGCTACGCCACCTGACCGCGCTGTTTGCTGGATACTATTAATGTTTAATGCTTTGTTGCCACTGTTCATGTTGTCTTTCCCCGGTCTGGGTTGTGTTTAACGGGTTAACCTCATTGCATATGTTTCTTTTAAGGGTTATCTCTTGATTCTTTACATATGTTTTCCATTATGGGTTAATCTCTTTTACATGTATGTTTCTATTGTGGAGATAATCTCTTTACATGTACTGCTGTATATGTTTCTAGTGTGGAGATGATCTCTTTACAATAACTATATGTTTCTATTGTGGAGATAATCTCTTTACATGTACTGCTGTATATGTTTCTAGTGTGGAGATGATCTTTTTACAATTACTATATGTTTCTATTGTGGAGATAATCTCTTTAGATGTACTACTGTATATGTTTCTAGTGTGTTTATCATATTCATACATTTACTATATGTTGCTAGTGTGTTTAGCATATTCAGCCTGTCTTGTTCAGGTCTGGTCTTAACCAGCTGGCGCTCCTTATCAATCACGGGCAGTACTTATACCTGCCTGTTACTGACTTCCTTGTCGCGCCATTGCCATTGTTTTGTTTGTCTACCCTTGTGTTCGGTCACTTACTAGTTTTACCTTTGTTTTTGTATTTCCCAGTGAGTCCGTTCCTTCCACGTTTTTCCAGCACTGCTGAGTTTTGTTTACCGGGTTTTGCAGTTTGCTTTTGTTTGTACATTGTTGCTTGCTACTGCTTAAGTAAAAGCCCGTTCATTTTCATTCCGTCGTCTCTGCCTCTACTCTCTCTGATCGGGTTCAGCATTTGGGGTCTCCTCACCTACCCTCACACCGAACCCTTACACTCCCTCCCTTTCCACCCTCCTGTTTACGCTCTTCTATTTACATCTGTTACTCCCTCCTGTCTTCTCTCCACCCTCCACACACACACACACACACACACACACACACACACACACACACACACACACACACACACACACACACACACACACACACACACACACACACACACACACACACACACACACACTGTACACTCTCTCTCTCTCTCTCTCTCTCTCTCTCTCTCTCTCTCTCTCTCTCTCTCTCTCTCTCTCTCTCTCTCTCTCTCTCTCTCTCTCTCTCACACACACACACAGACATACACACACCAACAAGAAGCCAAAATGAGACAGCAGTAAAAGTGTCAGTGCCACAGAGAGGGCAGAGAGCAGCATGAAGGCAGGGTGAAGGCAGGGTGAAGGCAGGGTGGAACCCGACGTCACATCCTTCATGTTGACTTTGTGAAAACATCATCCATCCAATCTGATGATATGGAGGATTACGGTAAGAGGCAGTAGCGTTAGTTGATGGTATACAACATAGTAGGTCTATAACCGCCACTTAAACCAGCCACAATATACGACAGCTGTACCCACCTATCAGTCTAATGACTATTGACTTGTGAGGTCACAGAGCAGCCACCTCCTTAAAGACCACTAACTGTGATTGAGGGACAGCAGAGGAGAACGTCCGGTAATACTTGAGTTTGAGATTTGAACGCTCCCCAGACACACACACACGCATGCACGCATGCACGCATGCACGCACATACGCACGCATGCACGCACGTACGCACGCATGCACGCACGCACACACACACACACACACGCACACACACACACAATCACTAAGGGCCGGGCGATTAATCCAGTTTCAATTTCAATTACAAAACAAGATCAAAAGAACTATTGTGCCGCGATTTGTGTTGTAGCTAAATGCAGCGCACCCTTCTTTCACAGCGTTGCGCTCCACCCCTCCTCCCCCCTCGAGCCCAAAGAGTAGCTTCAGCTTGTGTTGAGAGGGAGGAGGGAATTTGTCGTCGTCATATGATGTTCTCAAATCGATGAGCAATCATATTTAATTATCATGATTTCAATATCAATCAAAATAATCGTGATTATGGTTTTTGCCATAATCAAGCAGCACACACACACACGCATACACACGCACGCACGTGTGGCATCCAGCTCACTAACTGATTAACACATAACATAACACAGTGATATACGAGCCCCTCTGTCTATTTTGTCGTTGTGGCGTTGAGCACCGGATGTACGGTAACAGAAAAACAGTCAACGCTGTGCTGTCAGATTCTCTCTCCCCCCCCCCCCCCCCCCTCTCTCTCTCTCTCTCTCTCTCTCTCTCTCTCTCTCTCTCTCTCTCTCTCTCTCTCTCTCTCTCTCTCTCTCTCTCTCTCTCTCTCTTTCTCTTTCTCTCTCTCTGGGTCAGAAGGTGTCATTGAGGCTGAACTACACTGAATATGCTGACAAGCGTCCTTTCGCTGACTATTCAGAAAATGGGAATCCACACCGTCCGTGTCTAAGCTTTTAAATATTGATACCAGTGGTGAATGATTAATATTTCATATTGGCTTAGGAGTGGATGTACACAGACAGGTCAACGGGGTGGAGTTTATGTGTGTGTGTGTGTGTGTGTGTGTGTGTGTGTGTGTGTGTGTGTGTGTGTGTGTGTGTGTGTGTGTGTGTGTGTGTGTGTGTGTGTTGGTGAAAGTGTGTGACTGTTGACTTAGCATTACTTATTGATTGGGAGTGACTGACAGTGTTGAGGCACAGGCCTCTCATCAGCCCCACTGGGAGGCTGGAGTCTGGAAGCGTCTGAACATGCTGCATCCACATAATATGGTCCTTTTTAGATATGGTAGTTTTATGTGTTTTTATATACGGTAGTTTTATGATATGGTCATTTTTACATATTATAACAACACATAGAACTACCCTATTTTTACATTCGGTATAGTTTTATGATATACTTCCTCTAATATTGGACGGGTCTTGTATTTACCTCAGCTGCAAAGAGCACCAGGCCTTTATTAGAGAGAGGCTTATATAAGAGGCAGGCCTTAATTTCACAAACTGGCCAATTGTAATTGTGAAACTGTGGTGGATTAATGTAATTCACACACTGAAATTGAGCGTGTGGTACCTTCTCGACTCTACCTGAGTCGAATCGAGTTGATAACATGCAGTAGCTTTAGCTAACGCTATCATAGCCATCATGATATGTAATGTCAACTGGACAACGCCAGCCCCACCTGCCAACGCCATATAGATAGCGAACGTTAACTAACGTTTGCAAAACAAAGCCAACGTCATCCAGCCGACACCACAGACCTAGCTATGACACGTTAGCTAACTTTAACGCCAATGAAGTGAGAGTAGGGAACGGTAGAGAGAGGCAGCACTTAATTTGCATTGGCAAGAGTTTATCTCATTCTATATCAAAAAAGCTTTTTTTTGCGACCTTGTATTGGAAGCAGGCCTGTATTTGTCTGCATGTATCAAACCCCCCGTCCATTATTAGAGGCCCGTCCTCTATTTGAATACCCTCCACTATTAGAGGATTTACGGTACATAAGATATACATAATATGATGAATATGAATATAGACCATATCATAAAACTACTGTACCATATCATAAAACTACCATAATCAAAAATGACTGTAAGTAAAAACGACCATAAAAGATTACCATAATGTAAATACTAGCCTACCATATGTAAAAATGACCATAATGTAAAAATGACCATAATGTAAAAACAAACTACTGTATCTAAAAAATACCATATCTAAAAACGATCATATCATAAAAATACCATCATCATAAAACTATCATATCTAAAAAATGTGTTTCTATAGGAAATTGTTTCTTTTTATCAGTGTTTGGAACTCTTACCAGGAACTGTATGAAATAGGACCATGGTTCTCAAGCTTTGACTTCTACAAAAGGAGGAATGCCTTGTTGTGAACTCCAACACAGTCAAGCAGAGACAGAATGGTGGATTTTCTCCTTTTTTTTTTACCAAATAATGAATATTATTTCCCCTTTCCAGGCTATTCCACCTGTTTAAAACCTGCAGGAGGACTTCAGTTAGAGTTAAAATATTCCTCATCTTGTCCTTAACACAAAAGCATCTGTATCAGAGATTATGAACGCAATGTTGTGTATCTTTTTGTGACCTCCCAAAGTCATCTCACGACCCCAAGATGGTTCTTTATTAACACCCTTGAGGGAAATTGAGGGGTCATAGCAGCACAGGGGAAGGAGGGGGGGGGGGGGGGAAAGGGGGAGGAGGGGGGGGGGGGGGGTACAGGCAGGTGAGAATAAAAATATAATCACAAAAGATAAAGAACAAGATTAAATATGGTTATAAAAATAAAAATAAATAAAGGTGAGGGTCTGTTCATCTCGACAGGTGTGTATGCTCTATTGCTAATAATAACACAATGTGCATATGTACAGCCCCCCCCCCCCCCCTGGTATCATATACAGATTATATCCTAAGCCAACTCCATGAGCAAATATATATAGCTAGCTACAGTAAGTCTACTCTGTTGCAATGTGCAATACTCTACTGCAATAGGAGACTAGGTGCCCCCGGTGTATTTAGTCGACTAACAGTTATAGGATTTTACAGATCTAATTGAATAGTAAATCCACAGATCTGTCAAATTGTAGCTCCCATATTATCCTGTAAATGAATGCAGTCGTGCAGAGGGACCTCTCTTGGTCTTGTGCTTATTAAAGATCAAAACATATGAATATTAGTTTGATAGACATAAACCATTTGATACGTGACAAACCTTTATTTTCCAGGAAATATTTTATATTCCGAAATATTCAACACGAGACAAACAAATAAATAAGCAATAACAAAATGAAAAACTGAAACTAAAACACAACTCGAAACTCTACAAAAACACTACAGTGTTTAAACTAAACTGATTCTAGTGTACTGTTACATAATGTAGAGGATTGTGAATTCATCAAGCAGGCTAATTTGTCTTCATTTTGGAAATGACCAGACAACCTGCCTTAAAGCCATTGGTCACGCGCTTGTAAGGTCAGCGGTGGAGGGGTCAAAGTTCAATTGGTTAGAACTTTAGAGCAACGTGCATATGATTGGTCCGCGCACAGCTCTGACCGGAGCCCTCTCCATAGAACACAATAATCTCGTAAATGTAAACCCCCCAGACAGATCGGGCATTGCTGTGTTTATTTATTTATTCATGCTTCATCAAACCTAAAGGAGCCACTACATAGTAGAACTCTGAGAGCTAATCATAATCTAATAAGAGATATCATTATGAGACACGTCTTCTCTTATTCAGTCATCCTGCTCCCATAACATCAGTCATTTCATGCTATAATACTTGATTATGATCAAAGTCGCTCTTGACATTTAGATAATTACATTAAGCCCGTCGGGGGGCCTGGG